>NC_086452.1:37332765-37477765 GCF_028390025.1 Pseudophryne corroboree | reverse complement strand
CAATCAGTCCAATGGACCAGAGAGCAGCTGTCAGGAAGAAGAGACAGGTGCCTTACCATGAGGTGGGAGAATGTGTTTCTTATAATGTGCAGTACTGGTTATATTATGTTTGTGCATTTCTTTATTTATTATGGTATGTTTAACCCTTTTCCTGACCACTTATCTTTATATGATTTAAATATGTTTGATTTATATAAAAAAAGACCATTGTTTGCATTAAAGTCCAGGGTCGTTATTGGGTTCTTCTTCCGCTCCCCAAGACTCCCATACTTGTTCCGAGTCGTAGATTGTGGATTGCATTTGGAAACCCCCCTCTGGAAATCCTGCGTGTGCCACTGTGATAGTGACTTTTTAGAAGCCCTTTTTTAGAAGCACCGTGGAACCGTGATTACCCACTCCAGTGAGTGGAGCATAAAGATAGATAATCCAAAAACATAATTAATTGAGAAATGCAAAATATTTAAAAGCAAGGCACAAAAAAATTCCACCGATAGTTTATGCATCGTTAATCTGATGTATAGCATGGGTAGTTGAGGTTACACTGTAGGCAGTTTATTCTATAATCACTGCTGCAGTTTTATCCATTGGTGTCCTACGCCGATATTGCAGACGAGGCTGGAGAGCCCTCAGGACTTTGCATCACACCGGCACGGTCTGCGAGATGAAGATCTCATTCCTTGCAGCCGCCCCTCACAAACCAGACACCCTGACACTTGTGTAAACATTCTCCGGCTCTCTCCAGATGGTCTGCTGTCCTGCTGCCCCTCTTACGCCGGACAATATGGTCCTTGTATGGAAATCTTGTGTCACGTCAGACGGTGTGGAAGGATAATAAGCCTGCTGCCACCGCTCAGGAAATGTGCTGAGTAGATGATGCGTCCGACAGGCAATAAGTGCACTTAACGTTGACAGCGAATGTCAAATATTTATTGTGAACACAATTAGGAAAGTTAGATCAGAAAGTGTGCAGAGCATTATTGAGAGGCTGGTGCAGGCTGGGCCGGTTGGGATTGCAGACCGTATGGTCATCGCAGCCCACATCTGTGTGTAACATAGTGGACAGAGGGTGTCGTTCCGAGTTGATTGCTAGCTAGCTATTTTTTTGCAGCGCTGCGATCAGGTCAAAACTTGGCAAAACTGCGCATACGAAGAATCCATTCGCACAGCCGATCGCAAGGTGATTGACAGGAAGAAGGCGTTTATGGGTGTCAACTGACCGTTTTCTGGGAGTGTTTGGGAAAATGCAGGCGTGTCCAAGCGTTTGCAGGGCGGGTGTCTGACGTCAATTCCGGGACCACAAGACTGAAGTGATCGCAGCGGCTGAGTAAGTCCAGAGCTACTCAGAAACTGCAAAAAACGTTTTTGTACCGCTCAGCTGCAAAAGCGTTCACACACTTGCAAAGCGAAAAATACACTCCCCCCATAGGTGGCGACTATCTGATCGCTGCGCTGCAAAAAATAGCTAGCGAGCGATCAACTTGGAATGACCCCCAGTGTCTCTGTGTCACAGAGACTGGAAACAGCGTCTATCTGAAACAGCCGAAGCATTGAGACCAAACCGTACTACTTATTGACTAAAGAACCCACTATTGCCAACTTCTCAGTCCATATCCTACTACTGTATGTATATATTATCTACTATAGAGGCACGAAGCTGCTATTAATTATACTACCAGTGTCGGACTGGGGCATGAAGGGCCCACCGGGGATATGCTGTTGTAGGGGCCCATGCTTAAGGGTGAGGCCAGGCTCCACTGGGGCGTGGCCAGCCACCACAGACGTTTAGCTAACCATTACAGAGTACATGTTCTGTTCCCCTTGGTAAATATATAATAAACCATATACTTGTGAAGTATAATGTGTAACATAAGTATAATGCATAATTCAAGTGCACTAGGATAGAGTCTTGAACCTGACCCCTTGAGGAGGAGGGCCCACAGGCAGTGGGGCCCACCGGTGGTTTCCCCTGTTCCCCTGTGGGCCAGTCCGACCCTGTATACTACTATTAACAGTAGAGGCCAGAATCTATCAACTGTACACTGACGTAAGACCTTACTGTGTTATAATATTTTAGTTATATGGCACTGCAAGGATTCTGTAGGGGTGTAGTATGGTATGCCGGCGGCCGGGCTCCCGGCGACCAGCATACCGGTGCCGGGAGCCCGACCGCCGGCATACCGACAGCGTGGCGAGCGCAAATGAGACCCTTGCAGGCTTGCTGCGCTCGCCACGCTGCGGGCACGGTGGCGCGCTACGCGCACCACGCTATTTATTCTCCCTCCAGGGGGTCGTGGTCCACACGAGGGAGAATATCTGTCGGTTTGCCGGCTGTCGGGATTCCGGCGCCGGTATACAGTGCGCCGGGATCCCGACAGTCGGCAACCTGAAGACCACCCTTCTGTAGTACTGGATCATACAGAAGAATGACATAGTACAAGTGTGATCAAATAGCACAATTATAGACAAGTTCACAGCTTTACATATATACAAAATCGCAACCCACAGATCACATAATTAGGCACAGGCCACAGAATGAGAGACAGTCCTGTTTGCAAGATCTTTCATCTGAGAGAGTCTGTAGGTGGACACATAAAGGGAGAGGGGAGAGGCCAGAAGCAAGTATTAACCAATTATAGAGGCTTGTACCTGCTATATACTATAGAGGCCAGAACCTACTAAATATTGACTATAGAGACCATAACCTATTAACTGTTGATGATAGAGGCCAGAACCTACCTACTATCTATTGCCTATAGGGGCCAGAACCTATTAAGTATTGACTATAGAGGCCAGGGTCTACTAACTATAGAGGCTAGAACCTACTAACTATTGACTATAGAGGCCAGAGCCTATTATCGACTATAAAACTTCAAACGTGCCCTCAAGATCCACTTCTTCACCAAACCCAGCCAACTGTCATCCTAACCCTCTGTTCCATGCTCTCTGTCTACCCCATCTGTGTCACTCCTGTCTGTCTGCCCCTCCCCTTTAGAATGTAAGCTCTCACGAGTAGGGCCTCTTCCCTCATGTGCTTTCCTTCTCTTACTTTAATAATCTTCAACTGCACCAAACTCTGCCACCTGATACTTATTTCAGTGTCGTCTGCTGATGCAGCTCTGTTTACTTACCCTGTACTTGTCCTATATTGTCTTCAACTGTAAGTTGCTGTTTTCCTGTTTTGATTATTTGTTTATGTACTCTGTAATTGGGCACTGCGGAACCCTTGTGGCACCATATAAATAAAGGATAATATAATAATAATAATAATAATAATAATAGTGTCCAGAACCTACTATCTATTGACTATAGAGGTCAGAGTCTACTAGCTATTGACAATAGAGGACAGAACCTACTAACTATTGACTACCTCTCTCCTTCTGCCTGTTCCCATCTTGCCCACCTTCTCAATCTCTCCCTCTCATCAGGCACTGTCCCCTCTGCCTTCAAGCATGCACCAGTCTCCCCTATTCTTAAAAAGCCGACCCTTGATCCAAACACCCTCTACAACTATCGACCCATTTCTCTCCTCCCTTTTGCCTCCAAACTCCTTGAGCGTAATGTCTATAACCACCTCACTGCCTGTCTTTCCTCCCACTCACTGCTTGACCCATTCCAGTCTGGTTTCCATTTTCTCCACTCCACTGAAACTGCCCTCACAAAAGTGTGCAATGACCTCCATGCAGCCACATCTAAGGGCCACTACTCTCTGCTTATTCTTCTTGACCTCTCTGCTGCTTTTGACACTGTGGACCACCCTCTCCTTCTGCAAATCCTTCACTCTCTTGGTCTGCATGATACTGCCCTCTACTGGCTGTCCTCCTACCTCTCTGATCATTCCTTCTCTGTCTCCTCTCATGACACTTACTCCCCCCCACTTCCACTAACTGTTGGTGTCCCCCAAGGTTCTGTTCTTGGTCCTCTCCTTTTCTCTCTCTATACGTCCTCTTTAGGTGAACTCATTAGTTCTTTTAACTTCCAATATCACCTCTATGCTGATGACACTCAAATCTATCTTTCCTCCCCTGATCTCTCCCCTGCTCTCCTCACTTGAACCTCCAACTGTCTCTCTGCTATCTCTTCCTGGATGTACCAGCGCTTTCTTACGCTCAACATGTCCAAGACTGGGCTGATCATCTTCCTATCCTCCCACACAACCTCACCTCCCACAACCTCATTATCCATTCATGGCACGACTATCTCCTCTAGCCCCCAAGTACGCTGTCTTGGCGTAATCCTTGACTCCTCCCTCTCCTTCACACCACACATTCAGCACCTCTCACAAACCTGTCATTTTCATCTCAAAAACATTTCCAGGATCAGACCCTTTCTCACCCAGGATGCCACCAAGACCATTATCCATTCACTGATTATTTCCAGACTGGATTACTGTAATCTCCTCCTAACTGGCCTCCCTGACAATTACCTCTCTCCACTCCAATCTATCCTCTAAGCTGCAGGCCGGCTCATCTTCCTCACCAAACACACTACGTCTACCTCCCCTCTCCTAGAAGCCCTTCACTGGCTTCCCTTCCCTTTCAGAATCCAATTCAAACTTCCCACACTCACTTACAAAGCACTCACCCACTCCTCTCCCATTTACATCTCTGACCTTATCTCCCTTTACTCTCCCACCCGTCCTCTTCGCTCTGCTAATGCACGCCAACTCTCCTGTCTTTTGACTACTTCCTCCGACTCCTACCTCCAAGATTTTTCACATGCTACTCACTTACTCTTGAATTCTCTACCTCTCCGCCTCAGACTCTCCACCTCTCTACAGAACTTCAAACGGGCTCTCAAGAACCACTTCTTTACCAAACCCAGCCAAATCTCATCATAACCATCTGTCCCACGCTTGGTCTACCCCATCTGTGTCACCCCTGTCTGTCTGCCCCTTCCCTTTAAAATGTAAGCTCTCACGAGTAGGGCCCTCTTCCCTCATGTAATTATCCTTTCCTTACTTTAATAATCCTCAACTGCCCAAATCCTGCAGTTCTCGGCCACCTTGATACTTTTCTCAGTGTCGTCTACTGATGTAGTTATGCTTAGTTACCCTGTACTTGTCCTATATTGTCTTCCAACTGTAAGTCACTGTTTTCCTGTTTTGATTATGTGCATATGTACTCTGTAATTGGGCGCTGTGGAACCCTAGTAGCGCCATATAAATAAATGCTAATAATAATAATATAGAGGCCAGAGTCTACTAACTATTGACTATAGAGGCCATAGTCTACTAACTCATGACTATAGAGGCCAGAGCCTACTAACTATTGACTATAGAGGCCAGAGTCTACTAACTATTGACTATAGAGGTCAAAGTCTACTAACTATTGTCTATAGAGGTCAGAGTCTACTAACTATTGACTATAGAGGACAGAACCTACTAACTATTGACTATAGAGGCCAGAACCTACTAACTATTGACTATAGAGGCCAGAGTCTACTAACTATTGACTATAGAGGCCAGATTCTACTAACTATTGACTATAGAGGCCAGAACCTACTAACTATTGACTATAGAGGTCAGAGTCTGTTAACTATTGTCTATAGAGGCCAGAACCTACCAACTATTGACTATAGAGGCCAGAGTCTACTAACTATTGACTATAGAGGCCAGATTCTACTAACTATTGACTATAGAGGCCAGAACCTACTAACTATTGACTATAGAGGTCAGAGTCTGTTAACTATTGACTATAGAGGCCAGAACCTACTAACTATTGACTAAAGAGGCCAGAGTCTACTAACTATTGACTATAGAGGACAGAACCTACTAACTATTGACTAGAGAGGCCAGAGCCTACTAACTATTGACTATAGTGGCCAGAATATACTATAGACTATAGAAGCCAGAACCTACTAACTATTTACTATAAAGGTCAAAGTCTACTAACTATTGACTATAGAGGCCAGAACCTACTAACTATTGACTATAGAGGTCAGAGTCTACTAATTATTGACTATAGAGGCCAGAACCTACTAACTATTGAATATAGAGGCCAGAGTCTACTAACTATTGACTATAGAGGACAGAACCTACTAATTAGTGACTATAGAGGCCAGAGTCTACTAACTATTGACAATAGAGGACAGAACCTACTAACTGTTAACTATAGAGGCCAGAGTCTACTAACTATTGACTATTGAGGACAGAACCTACTAACTATTGACTATAGAGGCCAGAGTCTACTAACTATTGACAATAGAGGCCAGAGTCTACTAACTATTGACTATAGAGGCCAGAGTCTACTAACTTTTGACAATAGAGGCCAGAGTCTACTAACTATTGACAATAGAGGACAGAACCTACTAACTGTTAACTATAGAGGCCAGAGTCTACTAACTATTGACTATAGTGGCCAGAATATACTGTATAGACTATAGAAGCCAGAACCTACTAATTATTGACTATAGAGGTCAGAGTATACTAACTATTGACTATAGAGGTCAGAGTATACTAACTATTGACTATAGGGGCCAGAATATACTATAGACTATAGAAGTCAGAACCTACTATCTATTGGCTATAAAGGCCGGAACCTTCTGTTCATTACAGAGGCCAGAATCTACTAACAACTGAGTGTAGAGGCCAGAATCTACTTCTCTTTGTGTCTACTACAGAAGTCAATAGCTATCAGGAATCAACTATTACAGACCAATTCCTGCAATTCCTATTTCTCTGACGTCCTAGTGGATGCTGGGGACTCCGTAAGGACCATGGGGAATAGACGGGCTCCGCAGGAGACTGGGCACACTATAAGAAAGATTTGGTACTACCTGGTGTGCACTGGCTCCTCCCTCTATGCCCCTCCTCCAGACCTCAGTTAGATTTCTGTGCCTGGCCGAGCTGGATGCACACTAGGGGCTCTCCTGAGATCCTAGAAAGAAAGTATATGTTAGGTTTTTTATTTTACAGTGAGACCTGCTGGCAACAGGCTCACTGCAACGAGGGACTAAGGGGAGAAGAAGCGAACCTACCTGCTTGCAGCTAGCTTGGGCTTCTTAGGCTACTGGACACCATTAGCTCCAGAGGGATCGACCGCAGGACCCGTCCTTGGTGTTCGTTCCCGGAGCCGCGCCGCCGTCCCCCTTACAGAGCCAGAAGCAAGAAGATGGTCCGGAAAATCGGCGGCAGAAGACCTCAGTCTTCACCAAGGTAGCGCACAGCACTGCAGCTGTGCGCCATTGCTCCTCATACACACTTCACACTCCGGTCACTGAGGGTGCAGGGCGCTGGGGGGGGGGGCGCCCTGAGCAGCAATAGAATCACCTTGGCTGGCAAAATAACCACAATATATAGCCCCAGAGGCTATATATGTGGTAATTACCCTTGCCAGAATACAGAAAAAAGCGGGAGAAAAGTCAGCCAAAAAAGGGGCGGAGCCATCTCCCTCAGCACACTGGCGCCATTTCTCCCTCACAGTTCCGCTGGAAGGAAGCTCCCTGACTCTCCCCTGCAGTCTACACTACAGAAAAGGGTAAAAAAGAGAGGGGGGGGCACAATTTGAGGCGCAGTAAATATTATAGCAGCTATAGGGGACATAATTCAGTTAGTCCCTGCATTATATAGTGCTCTGGTGTGTGCTGGCATACTCTCTCTCTGTCTCCCCAAAGGGCTTTTGTGGGGTCCTGTCTCCTTTAAGAGCATTCCCTGTGTGTGTGCGGTGTGTCGGTACGGCTGTGTCGACATGTTTGATGAGGAGACTTATGTGGAGGCGGAGCAGATGCCTATAAATGTGATGTCACCCCCTGCGGGGCAGACACCTGAGTGGATGGACTTATGGAAGGAATTACGTGCAAGTGTCGACTCCTTACATAAAAAATTTGACGACATGCCAAATGCGGGACAGCCGGCTTCTCAGCTCGTGCCTGCCCAGGCAATTCAAAGGCCATCAGGGGCTCTAAAACGCCCACTACCTCAGATGGCAGACGCAGATGTCGACACGGATACTGATACCAGTGTCGACGACGATGAGTCAAATTTAATGTCCACTAGGGCCATTCGTTGCATGATTGAGGCAATGAAAGAGGTTTTACACATTTCTGATATAAACCCAGGTACCTCAAAAAAGGGTATTATGTTTGGGGAGAAAAAACTACCAATAGTCTTTCCCCCATCTGAAGAATTAAATGAAGTGTGTGAAGAAGCGTGGGCTTTCCCTGATAAAAAATTGGTGATTTCAAAAAAATTACTAATGGCTTTCTCGCCAGAGGATAGGTCACGTTGGGAAACTCCCCCTAGGGTGGATAAAGCGCTCACACGTTTCTCTAAAAAGGTGGCACTACCGTCTCCGGATACGGCCGCCCTAAAGGAACCTGCTGATAGAAAGCAGGAGGCTATCCTAAAGTCTATATATACACACACTGGTGTTATACTGAGACCAGCTATTGCTTCAGCGTGGATGTGCAGTGCTGCTGCTGCTTGGTCAGATTCCCTGTCAGAAAATATTGACACCCTGGACAGGGACACTATATTGCTAACCGTAGAGCATATAAAAGACAGTCTTATACATGAGAGATGCACAGAGGGAGATCTGCCGGCTGGCATCTAGAATAAGTGCATTGTCCATTTCTGCTAGGAGAGGCTTATGGACTCGGCAGTGGACAGGGGATGCAGATTCTAAAAGGCACATGGAAGTTTTGCCTTATAAGGGTGAGGAGTTATTCGGGGATGGTCTCTCAGACCTTGTTTCCACAGCAACAGCTGGGAAGTCAGCATTTTTGCCCCATGTCCCCTTACAGCCTAAGAAAGCTCCGTATTATCAGGTACAGTCCTTTCGACCCCAGAAAAGCAGGCGGGGAAAAGGCGGGTCCTTTCTGTCTAGAGGCAGAGGAAGGGGAAAAAAGCTGCACCACGCAGCAGGTTCCCAGGAACAAAAGTCCTCCCCCGCTTCTTCCAAATCCGCCGCATGACGGTGGGGCTCCACAGGCGGAGCCAGGTACGGTGGGGGGCCGCCTCAAAAATTTCAGCGATCAGTGGGTTCGCTCACGGGTGGATCCCTGGATCCTTCAAGTAGTATCTCAGGGGTACAAGCTGGAATTCGAGGCGCCTCCCCCCCGCCGTTTCCTCAAATTGGCCTTACCGACAACTCCCTCGGGCAGGGAGGCTGTACTAGAGGCAAATTACAAGCTGTATTCCCAGCAGGTGATAGTCAAAGTACCCCTACTTCAACAAGGACGGGGTTACTATTCCACACTGTTTGTGGTACCGAAACCGGACGGTTCGGTGAGACCCATTTTAAATTTGAAATCCTTGAACACATACATAAAAAGATTCAAGTTCAAGATGGAATCGCTCAGGGCGGTTATTGCAAGCCTGGACGAGGGGGATTACATGGTATCCCTGGACATCAAGGATGCTTACCTGCATGTCCCAATTTACCTTCCTCACCAGGAGTACCTCAGATTTGTGGTACAGGATTGCCATTACCAATTCCAGACACTACCGTTTGGACTGTCCACGGCACCGAGGGTGTTTACCAAGGTAATGGCAGAAATGATGATACTCCTTCGAAAAAAGGGAGTTTTAATTATCCCGTACTCGGACGATCTCCTAATAAAGGCGAGGTCCAGGGAGCAGTTACTGGTCGGAGTAGCACTATCTCGGGAAGTGCTACAACAGCATGGCTGGATTCTAAACATTCCAAAGTCACAACTGGTTCCTTCCACACGCTTACTGTTCCTGGGGATGATTCTGGACACAGAACAGAAAAAAGTGTTTCTCCCACAGGAGAAAGCCAAGGAGCTGTCATCTCTAGTAAGAGACCTCCTAAAACCAAAACGGGTATCGGTGCATCACTGCACACGAGTCCTGGGAAAAATGGTGGCTTCGTACGAAGCAATTCCATTCGGCAGGTTCCATGCAAGGACCTTCCAGTGGGACCTCTTGGACAAGTGGTCGGGATCGCATCTTCAGTGTCACAACTGAGGGCCTGAGCTGACGGGAGGCAGCCTCAGTTGTAGGGGCTGAGATGTACCGGAACCTGGGAGGTTGTATCAGACCCCTGGACATGTAAGTAACATGAATAATAACTGCCCGAAGGCGTGACCACGACAACTTAGATAAAAGTCAATGATGTTTATTATGACAACTCCGCATCACAGCAGCAATAAAAGAAAACGTAAAAGTCAGCAAAGAATAAATACAGTTCCTGAGTACTACAGCATGGCAGGAGCCACAGGGCACTGGTAGTGTGAGATAGTTCTTATGATCTTCTAGATGGAAAGTCCTTACCAGGCCCGGCTGTAGCAATGGAGATAACCCAGGATTGTACCAGCTGGTGTTCCAGGAAGAGCTGGGTTGCTGAAGGTAAAACAGCTGCTGTGGATACTGGCTGGAACCAGACTGTTGTTAGCACGGAGTGGATACTGGCTGGAACCAGTTAAATAATAAATGAACTTTGGGAGCGATGAAATGTGAACTGAAATGTAGAACTTGAGAGCGGAGAAATAATAATTCCGGTGGAGAGTGGTAAAGTGTAGAAAGGACACCGGCCCTTTAAGGGAAGCTGTACTCTGCTGGAAGCTGAGGCTGGAAGCAGGTAGTGTTGTAGCTGGAAACAGATGAATCCACAATGGATTGGAGAGTCAGGCTACACCGCAGGTGGAATGCTGGTGCGGGTCTCTATGGTGGAAGTCTTGAGACAGGAGCTGGAACCTGGAAGACAATCATAGAAGAGAGACAAACAGGAACTAGGTTTGACAACCAAAGCACTGACGTCTTCCTTGCTCAGGTACAGCTTACTTATACCTGCAGCAAGGAAGGGGTTGGCTAGGCAATTATGCAAATCAACAACACAGACAGCAGATTGGTGGAAATGATCAGATGACAGAATCCAAGATGGCTGCGCCCATGCAGACACTTGGAGGGAAGTTTGGTTTGTAATCCATGTGGTCTGGGAAACAGTAATGGCGGCGCCGGCCACCGGAGACAGGAGACGCCAGGCTGATAGATGCACATTTAACCACGCGGGCACAGCGGAGGCCGCGGCTGATGAAAAGACCACTCTGCATGTGGAAACTCAGGAACAGCGGAATCCGGTCCTGGAACGCTGAGCTCGCCTTAGGAGGCATCTGAAGGGTAAGTAATGGCGTCCAGATACCCTGATCGTGACATTCAGATGCATCAACTGATAACCCTGTCTCCAAGGACCAGGGTGTCTCTACTGTGGTGGCTGCAGAGTGCTCATCTTCTAGAGGGCCGCAGTTTCGGCATACAGGACTGGGTCCTGGTGACCACGGATGCCAGCCTTCGGGGGCTGGGGCGCAGTCACACAGGGAAGAAATTTCCAGGGACTTTGGTCAAGTCAGGAGTCATCCCTACACATAAACATTCTGGAACTAAGGGCCATTTACAATGCCCTAAGTCAGGCAAGGCCCCTGCTTCAAAACCAGCCGGTTCTGATACAATCAGACAACATCATGGCAGTCGCCCATGTAAACCGACAGGGCGGCACAAGAAGCAGGGTGGCGATGGCAGAAGCCACAAGGATTCTCCGATGGGCGGAAAATCATGTACTAGCACTGTCAGCAGTGTTCATTCCGGGAGTGGACAACTGGGAAGCAGACTTCCTCAGCAGACACAACCTACACCCGGGAGAGTGGGGACTTCATCCAGAAGTCTTCCTCCTGTTGGTAAACCGTTGGGAAAGGCCACAGGTGGACATGATGGCGTCCCGCCTCAACAAAAAGCTAAAGAGATATTGCGCCAGGTCAAGGGACCCTCAGGCGATAGCTGTGGACGCTCTAGTGACACCGTGGATGTACCAGTCGGTTTATGTGTTCCCTCCTCTGCCTCTCATACCAAAGGTACTGAGAATAATAAGAAGGCGAGGAGTTAGAACGATACTCGTGGTTCCGGATTGGCCAAGAAGAGCTTGGTATCCGGAACTTCAAGAAATGTTATCAGAGGACCCATGGCCTCTACCGCTCAGACAGGATCTGCTACAGCAGGGGCCCTGTCTGTTCCAAGACTTACCGCGGCTGCGTTTGACGGCATGGCGGTTGAATTCCGGATCCTAAAGGAAAAGGGCATTCCAGAGGAAGTCATTCCTACGCTGATAAAAGCCAGGAAAGAAGTAACCGCAAACCATTATCACCGCATTTGGCGAAAATATGTTGCGTGGTGTGAGGCCAGGAAGGCCCCTACAGAGGAATTTCAGCTGGGTCGTTTTCTGCACTTCCTACAGTCAGGAGTGACTATGGGCCTAAAATTGGGTTCCATTAAGGTCCAGATTTCGGCTCTGTCGATTTTCTTCCAGAAAGAACTGGCTTCACTGCCTGAAGTTCAGACTTTTGTAAAGGGAGTGCTTCATATTCAGCCCCCGTTTGTGCCTCCTGTGGCACCTTGGGATCTCAATGTGGTGTTGAGTTTCCTAAAATCACATTGGTTTGAACCACTTAAAACCGTGGATCTGAAGTATCTCACGTGGAAAGTGGTCATGTTATTGGCCTTGGCTTCGGACAGGCGTGTATCAGAGTTTGCGGCTTTGTCATGTAAAAGCCCTTATCTGATTTTCCATATGGATAGGGCAGAATTGAGGACTCGTCCCCAGTTTCTCCCTAAGGTGGTATCAGCTTTTCACTTGAACCAGCCTATTGTGGTGCCTGCGGCTACTAGGGACTTGGAGGATTCCAAGTTACTGGACGTAGTCAGGGCCTTGAAAATTTATGTTTCCAGGACGGCTGGAGTCAGGAAAACTGACTCGCTTTTTATCCTGTATGCACCCAACAAAATAGGTGCTCCTGCTTCTAAGCAGACTATTGCTCGCTGGATTTGTAGCACAATTCAGCTGGCGCATTCTGCGGCTGGATTGCCGCATCCTAAATCAGTGAAAGCCCATTCCACGAGGAAGGTGGGCTCATCTTGGGCGGCTGCCCGAGGGGTCTCGGCTTTACAACTTTGCCGAGCTGCAACTTGGTCAGGGGCAAACACGTTTGCTAAATTCTACAAATTTGATACCCTGGCTGAGGAGGACCTTGAGTTCTCTCATTCGGTGCTGCAGAGTCATCCGCACTCTCCCGCCCGTTTGGGAGCTTTGGTATAATCCCCATGGTCCTTACGGAGTCCCCAGCATCCACTAGGACGTCAGAGAAAATAAGAATTTACTCACCGGTAATTCTATTTCTCGTAGTCCGTAGTGGATGCTGGGCGCCCATCCCAAGTGCGGATTGTCTGCAATACTTGTATATAGTTATTGCCTAACTAAAGGGTTATTGTTGAGCCATCTGTTGAGAGGCTCAGTTATATTTCATACTGTTAACTGGGTTTAATATCACGAGTTGTACGGTGTGATTGGTGTGGCTGGTATGAGTCTTACCCGGGATTCAAAATCCTTCCTTATTGTGTCAGCTCTTCCGGGCACAGTATCCTAACTGAGGTCTGGAGGAGGGGCATAGAGGGAGGAGCCAGTGTACACCAGGTAGTACCAAATCTTTCTTATAGTGTGCCCAGTCTCCTGCGGAGCCCGTCTATTCCCCATGGTCCTTACGAAGTCCCCAGCATCCACTACGGACTACGAGAAATAGAATTACCGGTGAGTAAATTCTTATTATTAACCATAGGGTCCTAAGCATATTCAGTCTTCCAGAAAGAGCAGTTTATGCTATGTACAGTATGTAGTATAATCTAGAATCAGCCCTTCCTCTGGTGTTCAGGTGTGCGCCTGACTGTGCAAGTGCTGAGGAGCCACTTTGAGCGCCTGGCGCTGTCATACCGCATGGTGCGTTATTAGACGCCATTATTGGACGCATCATCCAGACTTGCATAAAGCTTAGCTTGCATTGTAGAGGTCAGTATTAATTGTATAACACACAAGCACTGCTAATATGGGTGTAGTATGTTATGCCAGCGGTCGGGCTCCTGGCAGCCAGCATACCGGCGCCGGAATCCCAACCGCCGGCATACCGACAGCTGTGCGAGCGCAAATGAGCCCCTTGCGGGATCGCTGCCGGCACGGTGGCGCCTTACGCGCTCCACGCTATTTATTCTACCTCCAGGGGGTCGTGGACCCCCAAGAGGGAGAAAAGCTGTCGGTATGCTGGCGGTCGGGATTCCGGCGCCGGTATGCTGGTCGTCGGGAGCCCGGCCGCCGGCAAACTGAAGACCACCCGCTAATATAAGTATAAACTCTTGCAGAAAGGATCTGTATAAATGGTGAGTTATGACATCATAACTGCTCCCGCTGCTGTATATTGGCGGATATTGCTGACTGGTGTCAATGCACTCAGCCTGCAGCCTCCCTGCTTTTATATGACCATGGAACCCCTCAGGCTTATATGTGAATTTCATTAGGAGATTCATTATCCTACACATATCTATAAAGAGCCACAAATCTGTTAGAATGCTCAGTATTAGATGCTGCACTGTTCTTCTCAACAGAACTCACTCTGAGGGGCAGATGTACTATTCATGAAGCAGTGAAAACTGTAGAGAAGTGAGCCAGTGGAGAAGAACCAATCAGCATTGAAGTAACATTTGTAATTTGCATACTATAAAACTATACAAAGCAGCTTATTGGTTGCCATGGGCAACTTCTCCACTGACTCACTTCTCCACACTTTTCACTGCTTCATGAATAGACCCCTTAGTTATCCTCAAAGCTCACAAGAGCCACGAAGCAGCGCAGTATCCGATGTGGTCATGCCGAGGGAGCTCGGTTTGTGTGTGTCACTGTGTGCCTAAATAGGCCCCCAAGTGCAGTAGTGTGCAGAGCAAGGTTGCATTTGTGGAAGGGCCAAAGTTTGCAGACGCAATGATTACAGAGTATGGAGTAGGCACCTAGGATTGTGGAACAGGCAGATGTATTTATCATGGAGAAGTGATAAAGTGGAAGGTGATAACGCACCAGCCAGTCATCTCCTGTCAACTTACAGGCTGGGTTTGATAAATAACAGGAGATAAGTGGCTGGTGAGTTATCAACTTCCACTTTATCACTACTCAGGGTTTAATACTTCTGCCCCTTAGTTCCACTGAGTCCATTACCTGCTATTTATTTTATACTATACAGTCTATTATTTTTATACTTTTAATGGAGGGGATGTTGTCAAAAGGTCAACAATAACAATTCCAATGCAGACAGTTATGTCGGCAGGTGAAATGTTGACATTGTAAGAATGCCGCCATTACCATTAGGCTGTGGATGGGAGGGTTAAGCTGCAAGGGAAGGTTGGAGGTAGGCTGCAGTGGCGGGGTAGGGTTAAGCACCAGAGGGAGTGTTAAGGGTAGGGATTAGGGAAAGCAGAGAAATACTTACTGGAATGCCGGAGGATCTGAGGCTTGACCCGTACGTAAGGGACAGTCACGTGACCCCCGGGACCCGGAAGACACTGCTGGAGACGCCAGGGACGTTATCTAGTCATTGACTGTCTACATGATGAATGTCAACACGTTCAGCATCGACTCTATGACTGTGTCGACATGAATATTGACATTATGATTGTCGGCATATTGTAACCAACGCCTACTCTGTCTGCTATAGCTTTCTGTTATAGAGGCAACGTCCAACCACGTCATCTATAGAGACTGTTTCTTTAAAGTCGAATCTCCTTACATACGGAATAGTCAGTCATCAGTCTGCAGTCACCATGAAGATGTGAGCTTCAGTTTATTCAACCGACTTGTTTCCTAAGAAATACAGCAATATATGATATATTATAGGTGGGACCCCTCGGTCCATATTATAGGTGGGACCCCTCAGTCCATATTATAGGTGGGACCTCTCTGTCCATATTATAGGTGGGACCCCTCAGTTCATATTATAGGTGGGACCCCTCAGTCCATATTATAGGTGGGACCCCTCAGTCCATATTATAGGTGGGACCTCTCAGTCCATATTATAGGTGGGACCTCTCAGTCCATATTATAGGTGGGACCTCTCTGTCCATATTATCGGTGGGACCTCTCTGTCCATATTATCGGTGGGACCTCTCAGTCCATATTATAGGTGGGACCTCTCTGTCTATATTATAGGTGGGACCTCTCAGTCCATATTATAGGTGGGACCTCTCTGTCCATTTTATAGGTGGGACCTCTGTCCATATTATAGGTGGGACCTCTCTGTCCATATTATAGGTGGGACCTCTCAGTCCATATTATAGGTGGGACCTCTCTGTCCATATTATAGGTGGGACCTCTCAGTCCATATTATAGGTGGGACCTCTCTGTCCATATTATAGGTGGGATCTCTCTGTCCATATTATCAGTGGGACCTCTCAGTCCATATTATAGGTAGGACCTCTCAGTCCATATTATAGGTGGGACCTCTCTGTCCATATTATAGGTGGGACCTCTCTGTCCATATTATAGGTGGGACATCTCAGTCCATATTATAGGTGGTACCTCTCTGTCCATATTATAGGTGGGACCTCTCAGTCCATATTATAGGTGGGACCTCTCAGTCCATATTATAGGTGGGACCTCTCTGTCCATATTATCGGTGGGACCTCTCAGTCCATTTTATAGGTGGGACCTCTCAGTCCATATTATAGGTGGTACCTCTCTGTCCATATTATAGGTGGGACCTCTCAGTCCATATTATAGGTGGGGCCTCTCTGTCCATATTATAGGTGGTACCTCTCAGTCCATATTATAGGTGGTACCTCTCAGTCCATTTTATAGGTGGGACCTCTCAGTCCATATTATAGGTGGGACCCCTCAGTCCATATTATAGGTGGGACCTCTCAGTCCATATTATAGGTGGGACCTCTCAGTCCATATTATAGGTGGGACCTCTCAGTCCATATTATAGGTGGGACCTCTCAGTCCATATTATAGGTGGGACCTCTCTGTCCATATTATACGTGAGACCTCTCTGTCCATATTATACGTGGGACCTCTCTGTCCATATTATACGTGGGACCTCTCTGTCCATATTATACGTGGGACCTCTCTGTCCATAGCCCAGTGAGCAGGGAGTGGGGACCATTGCCTCTGAATTATACTTGATAAAGCATTTTTATAGCTGCACGTTTTCCCCACCTGTAGGGGAGTTCTCCCCCTTCCTCATAAATAAAGCATTGGAACGTAGGACTGTGGATTTTCCATCCCCGCCAATATATACAGTGATATCTGATATCTGTGTATATAGTTTAAAGATCAGCATGAGACCATTATTCCTCCCGTAGAGGAAAATGGATGGAAATCGCAGACATCTGCCAATACCGCAAATGTTCATATATTATATCTTCAGTTAAAATAATGAATTCAGGTGATATATCTCATCGACGACACAGCTTAGACTTTACTATATAACGTTTTGCTATTCCGTCGCTGGGCTCTATGCTCAAGAATGGAAAGTATGAAAATCGAGTGAAAGAAATAAAAAAAACTTAAGCTGCAAAGTTTGAATTGAACAAACGTAAAATATTTTCAATCCAATAAAATATATAACTTGGATAGAAAAAAATGTGCATATTGCCGGATAAAAGGAAAACCAGCATAAAATAGCAGACGTCTCCTCTTGTAAGGAATGCAGAAATGAAATTATTAAAAAAATCTGGATTAGAAAAGGGTTCATTGTATCTCCTTCAATATAAATTTTTAGGGGGGTTTTCCTGCGACTTTGGGTTCTAAACTGTGCAATTCAGCTTTTTAGCATATGACTTAAATACAAGGGATGATATATATCCCCCCCCCCCCCATGCAAAAAAAAAAAAAAAGGTAAAACGGGCCTAAATTGCTATTGGGAAAACTTGGGGGACAGAGGGAGTGCCCCTGAAATTTCCATTACCAGACATAGTAGGGTTGGCACACAGCCCACTGGCCAGTGTCCCTGTGTCTCGTGCTGATGTGTAGCTAACCTTACAAACAGAAGATGGCAATACCATTAAAAGAGAACTCTACCATCTACGTGGAAGATTTGTATAGTTTTGCTGTCATTTGAAACAATAAGAAAATTCTATAGAGATACAACACAAATAAACAGCTTTCTAAAACGTAAAAATTACTAGCCGTAGTGTTCCCATGTACAGCTATTGATTTGCAAAACATCTTTCTATCTATCTATCTATCTATCTATCTATCTATCTATCTATCTATCATTGGGGAATATGAGTTACAAATTATTGGATCCCTACAAAACAATGCACAGTATTGTTTATTTATTCCGATCAGTTTGTAATTGCCATTGGCAATGTGTTGGTTTATTTTTTACCAAGGACCAGGGCTACCTTCCACTTCGGTCTGATCTGTCAGTAAGTAAACTCCGCCCACTCGCGGCACATAACTGGTTTTAATAATGTGCACTGAGGGAATCCATAACACACTGAAGGCGAAACGCGTCAAGGTATAAGCAGGGTTAGTGTCAGGCAATGCAGTTGCCTCGATAAAAGAGAGTTTTTGATTCCAAAATGTTTTATGGTCAATGCTCAACAGATAAAGGAGGTCACCAATATTGCATTGGCATCTAATGTTTGTGCGAGGCTTGACTATTTTGCCTTGAAACCTTGACCAGACATTGCCTGAGCAATACCCTGCCTAGATGTTGATATGGTATTACACCCAGAGGTTAAAGTGAGCCGGAACGGGGCGGAACTGCGTTCCGTCAATTCCATTTGGAGACGAAACTAGTTCCGCCTTCTCTGGCCCACCTAACCCAGAATGTGACCCTGGAGCCGGAGGGAGATGCCGGGCGCCCGCTGAGATTGTGTAACCAGCGGGCGCTGGCTCCTTCCCCTTAGCGGCACCGGAGGCAGGAGCTCACTTCTGAGCTCTGGTTCCAGCACTGGCAGTGTGCGGCTGTGTGCTATGGGCGAGACATCTTGGCGTCTCTCCCATAGGGGCAGATGTATTAAACCTGGAGAAGTGATAAAGCAGTGATAAGTAGAAGGTGATAATGCACCAGCCAATCAGCTCCTAACTGTCAATTTACATATTGGAGGTGATTGGCTGGTGCGTTATCACTTTGCAGTTATCACTGCTTTATCATTTGTCCAGGCTTAATACATCTACCCCATAGTTCCGAGGACCGGGCGCCAGACGAAGGGCAGCGGTCCGGAAGCAGGAGTGGGGCTGGTGAATATTGTTTTTTTTGTGTATGTTTGTTCAAGTGGTGCTAATAAAGGGTGCATATCTACAGGGGACATATCTACTGGGGGCATAATTACAGGGGGCATATCTACTGGGTGAATAACTACAGAGGCAATACAAATGAGGGCATTGCATAGAGGGCACTTAATAAGGGGCATCACTCCTGGGGACATAAAGGCACTGTATAAGGGGCACCAATACTATGGGCTCTACATAAGGGGCATTACAACTGTGCGCACTACCACTACAGTGGGCATTGCATAAGGGGCACTATTACTGAGGGCATTAGATAAAGGGCACTACTGCTGTGGGCATTATGTGTATTTGGGGTGCTACTACTGTGGGCTTTGTGTATAAGGGGCATTAATGTGTGTCATAACAAGACTAAGGGACACTACTGTGCGAAATAATTTGAATTGGGGATACTATTAGGTGAACACGCCCCTTTCTTTTTGAGGCCACACCCCTTTTTGTGGCATGTGGGCGTATTACCTTTATTGCGCAGGCCTGTGTGTGTGCGGGGGGGGGGGGGGGGGTTCCACCTCCTCTCTAGGACCACTTTAAGCACTGATTACACCCCGTGGTGCTAGATCAAGGTCCAGCTCTCAGCATCTCCAGGGTGGTCTTGTTTGTTTTATTTATGTCTGTTCATATGATGGAGGCTCAGATCAAGATAAAACCTCCGGCAGAGATGAAGCCAGCAGGATGATAAGATCACAATGGGAAAATGTCAATAGGGGACCTATTCAGATAGAGAGAATGTGCCACGTGGAAGCAGGAGAGAGACCTCTGTACGTTTGTTTTCTCGGCAGAACAAGATTCATGTTTGGTTTATTTTGATAGTGTCAGTGTTCCCCTTTATTTAATGTAGTTTCTTCTTGCTTACCAAGTTGAAACAATGTATCCAGGATTGTAACTTGCCGTGATCACGCGTTTCATTGAAAAATTCTTTAAATCTCTTGATGATTTTATGTTGAAATGTAACTTTGAGGAAAAAGATTATTATCCATCATGATTTGTCTCTGAGTTTGTTGTAGGTTAACCAAGATGCTGACTGGATTACTGTAATCTCCTTCTATCTGTCCTTCCTGACAATTACCTCTCTCCACTCCAATCTATCCTCAATGCTGCAGCTCGGCTCATCTTCCTCACCAAACGTACTACATCCACCTCCCCTCTCTTACAAGTCCTTCACTGGCTTCCCTTGCCTTTCAGAATCCAATTCAAACTTCTCACAATCACAAAGCCCTCACTCACTCCTCTGCCAGTTACATCTCTGACTTTACAGTATCTCACTTTACACTCCCACCCGTCCTCTTCACTCTGCTAATGCACGCCGTCTCTCCTGCCTACTGATTACCTACTCCCACTCCTACCTACAAGATTTTTCATGTGCTGCACCACTTCTCTGGAATTCTCTACCTCTCCCCCTCTGACTCTCCACCTCTCTAGAGAACTTCAAACGGGCTCTAAGACCCACTTCTTCACCAAACCCAGTCAAATCTCATCCTACGCCTCTGTTCCACGCTCGGTCTACCCCATCTGTGTCACCCTTGTCTGTCTGCCCCTCCCCTTTAGAATGTAAGCTCTCACGAGCAGGGCCCTCTTCTCATGTGCTTATCCTTTTCTTACTTTAATAATCCTCAACTGCCCAAATCCTATAGTTTTTGGCCACCTTGATACTTGTCTCAGTGGGGTAAATTTACTAAGATGGGAGTTCTATTTAAGATGGGATGTTGCCCATAGCAACCAATCAGATTCTACTTCTCATTTATCTAGCACCTTCTAGAAGATAATACCTGGAATCTGATTGGTTGCTATGGGCAACATCCCATCTTAAATAGAACTCCTATCTTAGTAAATTTACCCCAGTGTCGTCTACTGGTGTAGTTATGCTGAGTTACCCTGTACTTGTCCTATATTGTCTTTAACTGTAAGTCACTGTTTTCCTGTTTTGATTATGTGCATATGGACTCTGTAATTGGGCGCTGTGGAACGCCATATAAATAAAGGATAATAATAATAATAATGCTGATTTCAATAACGGGCTAAAAAAAATTGGAGACCACAATATGTGGCCATTTTGTTCAAATTCACTGGCACCATAAATATATTTATCAATGATATGTACCAAAAGTGTACTCCTTCCAGACATCAGGGGGTACATTTACTAAAAGTTGATTTGGGTCGATGTTGATCGATATTTTTTTTTTTTACATTTTTGATTGATTTTGTGTTTCAGGGTCTAAATCACACATTTACTGAAAGATGATTATTGATATTCTTTAAAAAAAAAAAATCAAAAATCATCTATTAGTAAATGTGTGATTTAGGGTTATATTTACTAACAGACGATCTGGGTCAATGTTTGGTCGATTTTGTATTTCAGGGTCTAAATTCCATATTTTCTAACAGATGATTTTTGACTTTTTTAGTCAAATCTTCTCTTAGTAAATGTGTGATTTAGGCCCAGAAACACAAAATCGATAATAAATCAACCAAACATCGACCTTTAGGAAAATTACCCCTAAAAATCTGGACTGTTAGGGGTTTGTTAATGTTCTCAAAGCATCACAAAATCTGAAATGTAATTTATGTTTTATTTAGTGAAGCTACTAATTACAATCACTAATTTATATGTAAAAAGAAGGTTATTCCGGTTTGCTAGGAAACAAAAAAAAAGTTAGCAAATGCGCAAAACCATGTTACACTGCGGGTGGGCAGATGTAACATGTGCAGGTATGGGTCGTTGGGTCTACTCAACTTAGGTCGACAGTCATTGGGTCAACCACGATAGGTTGACATACGACAGGGTAACTAGGTCGACTTGTACTAGGTCGACAGGTGAATAGGTCGACATGAGTTTTTGGATTTTTTTTGGTGTCGTTTTCTTCGTAAACTGATGGGGAACCCCAATTAGTGCACCGGGTTCGCTCGACATGCTTCGGGCAAGGTTACCGTTCCAATCGTAGTCCACGTGGATCGTCAAGTATGGGAAAAAAAGAAAAAAGAAAAGTGAAAAACTAATTTCGACCTTTAGACCTGTCGACCTAGTACAGGTCGACCTAATGACCATGTCGACCTAGTTACCCTGTTGACCTAACGCATGTCGACCTATCGTGGTTGACCCAATGATTGTCGATCTAAGTTGGGTCGACCTAACGACCGTATCCCACATGTGCAGAGAGATTCAGATTTGGGTGGGTTATATTGTTTCCAGCAGCGGCTCCTACCTGGGTGGAGAAGGAGGGCTGCTGCTGTCCATGCTGCCGGATCTGCGCCACCTTGTTCCTGTTGCCTGGTCCCTGCCGCCGCCTGGGTCCCGGCACCTGTACTATGAAATCCACAGACTCCGGGATCAGCACAGGCACAAAACCCCGGCTTCTATGGACTGCATCGGCTGCAGTCCGTAGAAGCTGGCTGGGACTGACGAGACAGGGAGTGGCTTCCTACAGGAAGCCAGCTCTTTGCTAATCTCAGCCCAACAATCTCGCCTCGACACGGCTCCCGTTCACACTAGACAGGTAGCTGGGTTGAACACGTGTTCAACCCAGCTAGCTACCCGGGTAGGATTCCCGGATCACTTGATCCGGGAATTTGCCGGGGGACCCGTTTCCACTAAGGAAAAACACGGGTAAATGCGCGCCCCCGCAAATTTACCCGTGTTTCTAAGAGCTAGTGGAAAAGGGGTATAAGTGTGCTTTTTTGGTTTGCTAACAACTCTGAATAACCAACAAAATCCCTTGAATTAACACAACTTGAGATGTTTGACATAATTCCATTTGTGAGCGGTGTCTGAGCTGTTGTTCTCTGTTACCAGCCATTTCCTGCGGAATATGCTGACTGTGATGTATGTAATAGTATTACTGACATGAGGTCTGTGGGGAGAATACCTCTGACATCTCAATTATTTTAATTATTTAAAAAGATACATTACAGCTGTGAAATAGATGTCAGTGTTGAAACATCTGTGATACGAGGGTTTGGGTTCTTTTGTCTTCTTTTAGCAATCTGTAGTACCGGTATGCTTTGTGTGTATGCGTGCATTTATTTATTTCAATGTGTCTAGTCTCATATAAAGTGTGCACACCTATATCTACACATGGGTCCCTATATTTTCCTTTATATGCTGTCATTATGACAGACACTCAAGGATATATTTACTAATTCCCCTTTCAGACCGCACAAATAACCTGGTATATTTCCGGGTCGACGCGGGTCGCTGTGCGGTGTGAAAGGGTCACTTCCGAATTCCCGGGTCCCCTCAGCTTGTTAGGCGTTGTACATTTGGAAACTTATTAATGGAGAAGATATGTAATAATTAGATGTGAATATTTTGCTCACACTTATCTATTGCTGGGAATGTACCCAAATCAGATCATTTAGATGATGTCATAGCTAATTAAAGAAAGATAATGACTTGAATATTTGGGTGGGAAGGAGACTGTGACAGATATATTGGCAGAAATTTAGGAAGTGGTAAAAAGTGCTGTAATGTCAGATTACTGGTGTGGATTACATGTGGTTTCATGGGCCCAGATGTGGTCATCTGTGGGAGTGCAACAATTTTTGCCTGATTATGAATGGTAATTGGCTCAGGGTTGTGGCTTCCTAACGGGCTGATTCTCTGTCGTGCGCAAGTCGCAATGCGCACTGATTTCTGCACTTCAGCTCATTGCGCATTCGCCAAAGGAGAAACTAGGTTATGCACCCGTGTGGGATCTGGTTTCCGTACACAGGGCCTAATTCAGACCTGATCGCTTGCTAGCTATTTTTTGCAGCGCTGCGATCAGATAGTCGCCGCCTATGGGGGAGTGTATGTTTGCTTTGCAAGTGTGCGAACGCATGTGCAGCCGAGCGGTACAAAAAAGATTTGTGCAGTTTCTGAGTAGCTCAGAACTTACTCAGCCGCTGCGATCACTTCAGCCTGTTCTGGCCCGGAATTGACGTCAGACAACCGCCCTGCAAACGCTTAGACATGCATGCGTTTTTCCAAACACTCCCAGAAAACGGTCAGTTGCCACCCACAAACGCCTTCCTCCTGTCAGTCTCCTTGCGATCGCCTGTGCAAAAGGATTGTTCGTATAATCCATCGCTGGGCAACGATCCGTTTTGTACCCGTATGACTCGCCTGCGCATTGCGGTGCATACACATGCGCAGTTCTGACCTGATCGCAGTGCAGCGAAAAAACCTAGCGTGCGATCAGGTCTGAATGACCCCCACAGACGGAGAATGCCAGTGTGTACGGATTGATCCGTCTGTTGGCGGATCACACTATGGCCCAAATTAAGCTTTAACAACAGATAAAGTGGAGACGGATAAAGAGAGGTAAAGAACCAGCCAATCAGCTCCTGTCATTTTTCAAACACAATAAATAAATAGCTACATATGCACATCTGCTAGCTGAGTCCCTGAGCCGCGAAGATAGCACTCATATCAACCAAAACCATTGCCATGTCTGATGGGGCCCTGCCACCTGACGAGGAAGGCAGACCTCCAGGCACCCTCCTACTCTCCAGCCTTCCTGTGACTGATCTATCCCCTATCAAGTACTGTATGTCCTAAATGTTCTGTGATACTGATCTTCTTCTCGTACTATGGGGGTCATTCTGACCCGATCGCACGCTGCAGTTTATCGCAGCGGTGCGATCGGGTCAGAGCTGCGCATGCGTCGGTGCCGCAGTGCGCTGGCGCATGCCAGAAGGCCGTTGGGCCGCTACGATCGCCTCTGCCTGATTGACAGGCAGAGGCGGTCTGGGGGGGCGGAACGGCGGCATTTGGCCGCCGTTTCGTGGGCGCGGTTCGGCCAACAGCGGTTGTGGCCGGACCGAACGGGGGGCGAGCCACAGCGGCTGCGTGACGTCACACGCAGCCGGGGAGAGATGAGTAGCTCCCGGCCAGCACGCTAAAGCTGCGCTGGTCGGGAGCTACTCTTGAAGTGCAAAGGCATCGCCGCTGTGCGATGCCTTTGCACTTCTGCGGGGGGGCCGGCACTGACATGCGGGGCGGGATAGCCCTGTGCTGGGCGTCCCCCCGCATGGCAGTGTGAATGATCGTAGCTGTGCTAAATTTAGTACGGCTACGATCATCTCGGAATGACCCCCAATAACACATCTGCTGCACCAGTGTGCAAATCCTTATACCAGATCCCGTAACCTCACCTTCAAAGCCTTCACCATCCCCTCCCCTCTTACATCTCTGCCTTCATGAGGAGGTGCTGTCCCTTAGGTCTGCCTCTGACCAGGGCTCTCTACTCCTCTGTGATTGCCACCTCTCACTCACACCTCCAGTGCTGTCCTCTTCCTCAGGAACTCCCTGACCAGACGCTCCTCTAGTCTTCAGTCTTGAAGCACTTTTCCCAAACTCACCTATTCCTATCCTTCCCCACCTGAGACAGTTCTACTTCCCAAGCGCACTACCATCTATCATTCCGTTTAGCCCCTGTTGTGTCTCACCTTCTGCCTCTAGAATGCAGGAACAAGGTCCTCTCTATACTCTGTTACCTGTCAGTCTGCCCGTTCTTGTCCTTCTATCTCCTACTGGCTAAACATTGACCTCTCTCATTAGTTGGAAGTTCTCACAAGCAGGGTCACCTCTGTCCTGTCTGGTGTCTGTCCTTTTCTGGTGCTATGTATGATTTTTGTTGTCTTATGACTTGTGTACTTACAGTGAAACCATTGCGACACCTTATTTAATAAAATAAAATAAATCAGATGATGATGATGACAATGATTGACATGTGGGCATATAGGGGCAGCAGGCCAAACTCTTATCTGACCTTCTTGGCAGAGACTAGTTTTTAATATGCTCCAAATTATAAGAAAACGTAATATTTCATCTCTAGACTTGATGACGTTTGCTGTGATTATTGCTTTATGCGTCTGTAGTGTTATTAATTCTTCCTATCCATTAGTATGTGAGTTATTATGCAGAGAGACTTGCAGAGATGTATATTCAGATTGGTGGCAGCCTATAAATTGAAACGTTTTAAATGGGTCTTTTTATTTTTTTTCCGTCCCACGCAGGAACGGAGCTGACAGTCGCTGCAGATTTACAGCCTACCTCGCCGTGGAACGCTTCGAACGACCTCGACAAAGGTACAGGAAAGCAAACAGTTCTTTGCCCCTTTGATGTGACATATTTCATTACAGTCTGATATTCAAGAGAAATTGCCTTCATCTAGTAATCGCTTTGACATTTAATTGCCAAAATTTTTGGAAATTTGAAGGGAATGTTATTTTTTGCCTGCCTATAAAATGTTCCACATGGCGAAAATGTTTCAAGATGTCTTTTGCCTTAGAAGAAGGCATCTTCCGTGATGCCATCCGCAGCAGTGACCCAGCTGCTGCCCAGTGTGAATTTATGATTGTAAGAATCATCCAGTTGTGATGTAGTTAAAGTACTGGAAAAGCCAACATTGAAATACCATTTTCCACCGCCTTCAGTAATAAATCCTGAGAAGCTCTGCTGGGAACATACAGTTCCGTCATGAAAGGCCTTACCTCCCAACTATTAGATATGCAAATGCAGATGAGCAAGCACCGCCCCTTATCACACAAACCCCACCCTGATCCTCTGTGACCAGATGGGTTTACTCAGGTTACAGGTTTAAGGAAGGTCATTGACACCTGACCAACCCAAGTGGGCTTACATCGCTAGTCCTGGGGTATAGGGATTACCTCTTACCAATGGCAAGCACAAGGAGGAGAACGCACTGCCACCACCAGGCTCCTACACCAGCACCAGGCTCCTACACCTAGAAGTGCTTGCTTCTGGGTATATGTGGTCAAGCTGCTGCAACACCTCCTGAAAGATAAAGGCTAATGTCCCAAAGACCACTTAAAATGGGCCCATATGTGCTTGGTAGGAGGCAAAGGGATGAGCTTGGAGACATGGGGTTCCATATCAGGAGAGACGGAGAACAGACAAGCATTTGACACTTACGTGGCAGTTGCAGAATACAAGGAGATGCAAGTGTGTGTAGTATGTGTGTAGTATGTGTGCAGTGTGTGCATGGGGTGTTGATTTATTCCAGCAAATGCGATATACTGGTAATTTTTCTATGTGGATATATTGGCTGATTATTTTGCCTTTGAGAACAGGATGAAAAATATGACTCATATTTCTATAAATCAGCAATTTATCATGGTAGGATCGAAGGCAGGGTGGAAGGCAGGATAGGAGGTAGGATTGGAGGCAGGCTGGAATATAGGATGGGAGGCAGGATAGGTAGCAGGATGGGAAGCAGGTTGGGAGACAGGATAGGAGGTAGGCAGACTGGTATGTAGGATGGGAGGCAGGATAGGGGGTAGACAGGTTGGGATGTAGGATGGGAGGCAGTCTTTGATGTAGGATTGGAGGCAGGCTGGGATGTAGGATGGGGGGCTGATCAGGAGGTACATAGGCTGGGATGTAGGATGGAAGGCAGGCTTTGATGTAGGATGGGAGGAAGGCTAGGATGTAGGATGGGAGCAGGCTTTGATGTGGGATGGGAGGCGGGCTGGGATGTAGGATGGGAGGCAGGCAGGGATGTAGGATGGGAGCAGGCTTTGATGTGGGATGGGAGGTAGGCTGGGATGTAGGATGGGAGGCAGGATAGGGGGTAGACAGGTTGGGATGTAGGATGGGAGGCAGGCTGGGACAAAGGATGGGAGGCAGGCTAGTATGTAGGATGGGAGGCAGGCTGGGATATAGGATGGGAGGCAGGATAAGGAGGTACACAGGCTGGGCTGTAGGATGAGAGGCATGCTGGGATATAGGATGGGGGTAGGTAAAATGATAGGAAGGCTGGGATATAGGATCGGAGGCAGGATAGGAAGTAGGCAAGATGTAGGATGGGAGGGAGGCTGGCATATAGTATGATAGGCAGGATAGGAGGTAGGCAGGCTGGGATGTAGGATGGGAGGCAGGCTGGGATATAGAATGGGAGGCCGGTAGCAAGTAGGCAGGCTGGGATGTAGGACGGGCTGCGGGTAGGTAGGCTGGGATGTAGGATGGTATGCATTATAGGAAGTGGAAGAGAAACATGCTGGGATGTAGGATTGGATGGTAGGATGGAAGGCAGGATTGAAGGTAGGATTAAAGCCAGGCTACAAGGTACAGTAGGATGAAAGGCATGATAGGATGTAGGAATGCTAGACAGGCTGTGATGTAGGATATGATGGTGGGATGGGAAGCAGGTTGAGAGGTAGGTTGGGATGTAGTATGGGAAGCAGGATAGGAGCTGGACTGGGATGTAGGTTGGGAGAGTGTCAGGATAGGAGGTAGAATGGGAGACAGCTTGGGATGTGGGATGGAAGGCAGGCTGGAATGTAGGATTGGAAAGAGGATGGTCGGTAGGCTGGGATGTAGTATGGAAGAAAGAAGGTCGGTAGGCTGGGATGTAGTATGGAAGAAAGAAGGTCGGTAGGCTGGGATGTAGTATGGAAGAAAGAAGGTCGGTAGGCTGGAATATAGATGTAAGATGGGAGGGTGACAGGGTAGGAGTTAGGATGGAAGACAGCTTGGGATGTGGGATGGGAGGCATGTTAGGATGTAGGATGGGAGGCAGGATAGGAGCTGGACTGAGATGTAGGGTAGAAGGGAGGCAGGGTTGGAGAGATAACTTTAGATAAGGATTGGTCGTCAGGCTGGGATGTAGGATGGTTGGCATGCTGGGATGTAGGATGGGCGGCAGGCTTAGAGGTAGGATGGGCGACAGGCTGGGATGTAGGATGGGAGACAGGCTTAGAGGTAGGATGGAAGGCAGGCTGGGATGTAGGATAGGAGGCAGGATAGGAGCTATATGGGAATATAAAATGGGAGGGAGGGAGGGTAGGAGCTATGATGGGAGACAGGTTGGGATGTGGGATGAGAGGCAGGCTGGGATGTAGGATGGTTGGCATCTTGGGATGTAGGATGAGAGACAGGCTGGGATGTAGGATGGGAGACAGGCTTAGATGTAGGCTGGAAGGCAGGCTGGGATGTAGGATGGGAGGCAGGAATGGGAGCTATATGGGAATATAAAATAGGAGGGAGGTAGGGTAGGAGCTTTGATGGGAGACAGGTTGGGATGTGGGATGAGAGGCAGGCTGGGATGTAAAATAGAAGGCAGGCTGGGAGGTAGTACGGGAAGCATGGAAGGTAGTATGGGAGGCAGGAATGGAGATAGGATTTGAGGCAGAATGGAAGGTAGGTGGGAGATAGGATGAGAGGTCGGATGGAAGGTAGGTTGGGAGGTAGAATGACAGGATGGAAGGTATAATGAGAGGTAGGGTGAGTGGTAGGATGGGATGTTGTTTGTGCATCCATGGGTGATTCATGTTATATAGATATGGCTGATCATGTTGTACGGTTACAAGAATTAAAAAATAATTTGTCCCTACTACTAAACACGATGCTCATTAAGATGATATTGAAGTTCTGCTGTTAATTCAGGCGTTTCTGTCAACGTTCTTTCAGTGGAACATGCGTTAATATCTTCTAAACCTCCACAAAGTAGAACATAATACTCAATGATCCCTATCTTTCAGTGCAGCAATAAACATGTGTTCAGTAGGGAATCATACATTGTGTGTCGGGCCAGAAGATGGCTAGTCGGGACGTGCAGATGTGTGTTATACGATAACTCTGAGCTGTAGTAAATTCCCCAGCTTATGGGAAGTTCCTGCAGAGGTCACAAGAAACCCAATGAGTCGCCGTCAAGAAACAAATCACAATTTCAGTGTTTCCGGTAGAGATGCACCTGGATTTAGCCTCATTTATGCCTTATTTTAATCATGAGAGCGAGAGGACATCAGGACTCTCTGTATTACCTTTGGCATGTCGGAAAGACTTTTTTGTATACCATCAATCAAATTGCACCTAGAACTGAGCCTTCCCCTATGACGTGATCCTGGAGGGTGTAAAAGGCGTTGTGTAGACCGATATATAAATTAAAGTCCTATTTCCTGGAGGCAGGGTCGCTTTAAGAGAGGAGGAGGCCCGTGTGCTGCCTCCTCCATTCGGGCCCCCTCCTCTCTACCGGCAGCGCTGGAAAATCTGAGCACTAGAGGGCTCAGATTCTACTGCGCATGTGCAGATCCCCGGGAGAATGGTGCGGCGGCAGTGGTGCAAGTGTGCGGGTACGGGTGGGTACGGCGTACCCTTAAGAATTTAGCCGTGGGTACGCCGTACCCACACCGGCGGGACGCCGCTCCTCGTCCCTACCTCCCTCTGCTGCTCACCGACGCTCCCTGCCGCACCGCCGCTGACGTGAGGGGAGGAGAGCGCAGCCTGCGCCTCTCCTTCCCCTCAGTCTCCGGCGGGTGCGGGTGTCTTCGTTTAATTCAGCGCCGCCCGTGACACAATGAGAACTCGCACTGCGAGCTCTGATTGGCTCACGGATCGGCGCTGAATTGAACTGAGACACCAGCACCCGCCCGGTGGGGGGGGGGGGCATGTCTGGCACTGGGGGGGGCATGTATACCTGGCACTGGGACCATATCTGGCACTGGGGGCATATCTGGCACTGGGGGGGCATGTATACCTGGCACTGGGAGCATATCTGGCACTGGGGGGACATGTGTATCTGGCACTGGGGGCATATCTGGCACTGCGGGGACATGTGTATCTGGCACTGGGGGGACATGTGTATCTGGCACTGGGGGCATATCTGGCACTGCGGGGACATGTGTATCTGGCACTGTGGCCATATCTGGCACTGCGGGGACATGTGTATCTGGCACTGGGGGCATATCTGGCACTGGGGGGACATGTGTATCTGGCACTGGGGGCATATCTGGCACTGCGGGGACATGTGTATCTGGCACTGGGGGCATATCTGGCACTGGGGGGACGTGTATCTGGCACTGGGGGCATATCTGGCACTGGGGGGACATGTGTATCTGGCACTGGGGGCATATCTGGCACTGGGGGGACATGCATATCTGGCACTGAGGGCATATCTGGCACTGTGGGGACATGTGTATCTGGCACTGTGGCCATATCTGGCACTGCGGGGACATGTGTATCTGGCACTGTGGCCATATCTGGCACTGCGGGGACATGTGTATATGGCACTGGTGCATATCTGACACTGAGGGCATATCTGGCACTGGGGGGACATATGTATCTGGCACTGGGGGCATTTCTGTATCTGGCACTGGAGGCATATCTGGCACGGTGGGGGCATTTCTGTATCTGGCACTGGGGAGCAATGTATATCTGACACAGTGGGGGCATTGGTGTATCTGGCACTGTGGGGCAATGTGTATCTGGCACTGTGAGGCAATGTATATCTGGCACTCTGGGGGCATTTGTGTATCTGGCACTGTGGGGCAATGTATATCTGGCACTCTGGGGGCATTTGTGTATCTGGCACAGTGAGGCAATGTGCATCTGGCACTGTGGGGCAATGTATATCTGGCACTGTGTGGAAACGTGTATCTGGCACTATTGGGGTCATATGTGTATCTGCCCCTCCCCCCATATGTGTATCACGCCCCATTTTCATTGGCCACGCCCTATGTGGCATTTGGCCACACCCATTTCCCCCCCGCGCGTGCGCCTTTGGTGCGCGCACACAGTATCCGTGAGACATTTTTTCTACTTGCACCACTGTGCGGCGCCCATTTTCAGAATGATTTCTCTGCGTCTTATTTGCAACGCGATGTAGCTAGGACACACCAGGAGACTGTGCTGCTTAATTTGATGAGTGACACCTGTAGATATGTGTGTGACCGTGTCTCTGAATCTGTACACGACGTGCTAAAAAGTAGCAGCCGCAGCTTTTTTCCAATACAATTTCTGTTGTGCTCCGTATACAGACTTAGTCACACACAATATACATGTGTCGCAGATCAAACTAATTAGCACAGTCTCCTCTTGCGTCCTAGTTGCATCGCATTGTGACTAAGTTGCATTTTTGTCAAAAAAAGACGCCTTGACGCTTGCAGAGTTGCACGGGACCTGGCGGCTCAATCGCGCCAGGAATCTCACGCTGCGTGGCGTAGTGAGGCTAGATGTATGAGGACTCATCTCTAATCCTTTTTTGCAGCCTGGTGGGTAAGTGGGTGCAGTCATATCCCTAGCCCACACTCAGCATGGGTCCTCCTGCCTTAGAGGGGCAGCCATTTTATTGTAGCACACATCTTCCTTTATTCTTCTCCCCAGTGTCTCCTCCATGGTGGATAGAGAGTGATAATGTCATCACAGTGTAGCACACACCTGGGCCTGCCCCCTGGGAGATTGGGGAGATCACCATTATTTCAGGGAGTCTTTGTGACACAGGGACAGTCGGCCAGCAAGTTGCAATGCCGGAGGCCCATTTTGCAGTATTGTAAATATATTTTTATTTTAGAAAACAGTTTTACACTGAATAGTTGTTTTTTGTTTTTTTGCTGGCTGTTTGTAAGCATTTCATGAAAGCTGCGTTATAATCAATGCATTAAACTTTTACTACATTTTTCCCTATCGTGGAAGCAATTCAGATCTGATCGCAGCAGCTAACTTGTTAGTTAATGGGCAAAACCATGAGCACTGCAGGTGGGGTAGATGTAACATGTGCGGAGAGAGTTAGATTTGGGTGGGTTATTTTGTTTCTGTGCAGGGTAAATACTGGCTGCTTTATTTTTACACTGCAATTTAGACTTTACTTTGAACACACCCCACCCAAATCTAACTCTCTCTGCACATGTTATATCTGCCTCCCCCTGCAGTGCACATTGGGGGTCATTCCGAGTTGATCGCCAGCTGCCGTTGTTCGCAGCGCAGCGATCAGGCTAAAAATCTGCATTTCTGCGCATGTGTATGTACCGCAATGCGCAGGCGCGTCGTACAGGTACAATGAGCATCGTGGGTTTAACAAACATTCCTGTCGCACGGCTGAACGCAGAGTCTAACAAACATTCCTGTCGCACGGCTGAACTCGGAATGACCCCCATTGTTTTTCTAATTAGCTAACAAATTTGCTGCTGCGATCAGGTCTGAATTAGGCTCTTTATCTTGTGCTCCATTGGGCTCCACCAGACTATCTCACTACTGATAATGTCGATATTATCTTAAACCATAAAGCTATACCTCTAGATACACTTTTACCGTGGAGCCGCTATGGCCGTTAGACTGAATACACGTGCTACGCACTTTGTACGCTATTTGCGTACAGAGTCCCGTACGTGGTACGTCCTTGGCGTCCACACGCCGCGCTGAGTGTACAGAGTACGCACAGCGCACGCACACACAATTGATAACCTTTAAACCCTGTTAGTGATACAATGTAATGATATGATTACACTTTAAACCCTTAGCAGCAAAGTACTGCAACGATGTTATACCTTGAACCTTAAGTAGCGCTGACGGTATAAAGTACCCGCAGTGCGTACACCTTATCAATACTTATAAACCTTATACAGTTAAATATGCTTTTAAACCCTTGCAGGAAAGTGAGGACACAACACCGATTTGTAGTTGAAACCACAGGGTTCTAAGGCCACCGTGGATTATTTCAAAAGGTAAAACAGTACAAATCATACACTACAGGCTAACAAGATAAATCTAAAACAGAGTAATGGCTACAGAGAATGTACATACGTGAGAATGTTCGCAAGCGCAACCCGGCAGGTCCTCCGCTTGTCAGATAGAAAGCGTTCAGAGTCTTCTGACCGGCCAGGCAACAACGGTCTTTTTACACACAACTTACATACACAATACAATGGTCACTGTAATCTCATTGTCCATTGGACACAGAGATGTGTCTTTTCATTACAGGAGAGGTCATAGGTTGATTTGAAAAGATGGGCGATGTCTTTCCCCAACTGCTCTTGTGGGTGGTATCCACTGGATTCCCGCCGCATACATAATATACAGTAAATACAGTTAATATCTATATTCTACTTTTGCACATAACTATACGCTGGAACATGCGATCTTTCTCTAACCAACACCGGAATGTTACCCTTAAAATACCCTACAGCTGGATACTAGACATCACCTTCCAACCTTTATCTGACCCTTCCTATCATGCAAAGGCGAATCCCTTAGTCCTGGAACTGTTTAAACTGTTGATACTCGCTGATGTGGTGCAGGGGAACTATGTGTACAAAATGCACTATTTGGGTTAAATATGTAATGTTCTAATAACCGTCTACGCGTTCACAAACTCCGCCGTAAATACCCATACCACGCGCATGATCGCAGGAGCGATCCTACGCAAATTGCGGATATGTGCACGCACGGCGGACTGAGTGCATTCGCTGCGGGCATGTGCATGGGGTTAGTACAGGATATATGCATTACAATATTTTTCGACTTTGACACTACATTTTACTAATAAGACATTGATATCAACTTTATACTTTTTTCATGGATTGTTAATGAATAGAATAGGAAACTATTCTATGCTGGACTATATTACATACCTCCCAACATGACCCTCTCCAGGAGGGACACAATGCTCTGCTTCTGGACTTTTCTATTAATTTATTATTGCCAGCACCTGTGTTGAACAGATTAATGGAGAAGAAAGGTGTTTCAGCACAGGTGAGGGCAATCAAAAATTAAGAAGGAAATCTAGGAGCAGAGCATTCTGTCCCTCCTGGAGAGGGTCATGTTGGGAGGTATGATATTATTCCACACTTTATTCTCTACATCCGGTAGAAATGACACCCAAGAGAAAACTCTCCCATATTTTAAATTTCTGCAGATTTATTTAAATTATTACATATTAACTGTGTTTTGCCAAAAGCAATGGCCTTATAATTCTCATGGCTAGTTCATATTCTTTTCATGTATGCATGATGCGCAAAACTCGTCAAAAGATGACAAGGCGTTGGCCATGGCATGCAATGCAATCAGCCAGGATGGCTTCTCTGGGTCTTGTGTATGCACGGACATTGTCCGCCTATCACTGTAACCCTTTGCTTATACAGTACATGCCTACTTTTGTATATTATGGCTGGGCATTGACCATCGATGATTTGAAATAATCGATGGCCTGTGACCAATGGTTAATACTTTTACCATTGATGGGAAAGAACCAGATGGTTTCCTGTCATCGATGATAGAGAGCTATCGAATTATTCCACCCCCCCCCCCCTCCCCAAGTGTCGGGACACAGCTTAGCTCCGCCCCTGACACTCGTGAAGCCCTGCACCCGAGCACCTGGAGGCGGCCGCTGGTGCTAGTTATCCGCCCACTTACGGAGAGAAGCGGGCGGTCCCAGCGGCCGATGATTTGCGCTGAGTAGCCCCACCCAATCACCTTATGTAATTTCAAAGACTGTGCCAGAAAAATGACAGTGAGAAGCTGATTGTTACTTTGGGCAACTTCTGCGCTTTATCTCTCTCTGAGGCTTGCTACATCTCCCCCTATGTGTTAAGGAAAAACCCTCGACAACCTCAGTAACTTATTGAAACTTACTCTAAAAAAATGAAGAGAAAACACAAAAGTGAGGAAAAATGTTCCAAAGAAATGGAACAATACTTGCAAAAAAAAACTATTGAAGCACTTAATGCGTGTACGACCCAGGGGGGCAACGCCAGAACACCCGCATTACCCCATAGCAGCTGCTTCCCAGCCGTAACGCAGAGGACCTGTGATCTGTTGGCGACCGAGAATAGGTGGGATATTTAAACCACATAGAAGGGGAATGTGTAGCGAATTCGGCTCGTTTTCCGACAGGTCCTGTGATAATTCATTGAAACGCCACATTCCAAAGACACCCCTCTTGCCCTGAAAAGCTGCAGCTGTTGTAAGGTAGCCGTGGGGGTCCTGGTGTAACCAATACACTTGCAGGGCGCTGTAATGATGATCTCTCGCAGTCCGTGGCGCTGTTACTTATATACTAAGAGCAAAGGAAATTGTATTGTCTGCCCTCTGGTCCACAGTGTACCAACAGGGTGCAAGGATATACAAAATATGGATCAATACTAGGCACGCAGCGCTGTTCAAAACATAGGGCGTCCTTCTTTGAGCTTCCTCTGGAATGATCATAATACAGGTTGAGTATCCCATATCCAAATATTCCAAAATACGGAATATTCCGAAATACAGACTTTTTTGTCTGACAGTGAGATAGTGAAATCTTTGTTTTTTGATGGCTCAATGTACACGAACTTTGTTTAATACCCAAAGTTATTAATAATATTGTATTAAATGACCTTCAGGCTGTGTATATAAGGTGTATATGAAACATAAATGAATTGTGTGAATGTAGACACACTTTGTTTAATGCACAAAGTTATAAAAAATATTAGCTAAAATGACCTTCAGGCTGTGTGTATAAGGTGTATATGTAACATAAATGTATTCTGTGCTTAGATTTAGGTCCCATCGCCATGATAGCTCATTATGGTATGCAATTATTCCAATATACGGAAAAATCCGATATCCAAAATACCTCTGGTCCCAAGCATTTTGGATAAGGGATACTCAACCTGTATATAAAAAATAAAATAGAGTAATATTGCATAAGTTACTACCTTACACCACGTGATACATTCTGCACTCAGATGGTAGGAGAAGTGCCCCGCAGTCATTTGGACGGTGAATAGACCAGACCAAGATGTATGCAAATATTTTAAAAGGTTAAGGCCAGATTAAGGTTTGTGGGGGCCCATGGGCAACTAATTTGTGTGTGTGGGGGGGGCTACCAATAAATGTGTCAAAATTATATACAATGGCGATTTTATGAAAAAAGTATAATCTGTAAATACTTTATATCTGTATTATGGGGGTAATTCCGAGTTGTTCGCTCGTTGCCGATTTTCGCTATGCTGAGATTTGTTGCTAATTGCGCATGCGCAAGGCACGCAGGGCGCATGCGCTTAGTTATTTAACTAAAAACTTAGCAGTTTTGCTGTGGATTCTGCGGCGCTTTTCAGTCGCTCTGCTGATCGGTGAATGATTGACAGGAAAGGGGCGTTTCTGGGTGGTAACTGAGCGTTTTCCGGGAGTGTGCTAAAAAACGCAGGCGTGTCAGGGAAAAACGCGGTAATGTCTGGAGAAACGGGAGAGTGGCTGGCCGAACGCAGGGCGTGTTTGTGACGTCAAACCAGGAACTAAACGGACTGAGCTGATCGCAATCTAGGAGTAGGTCTGGAGCTACTCAGAAACTGCAAAGAATTATTTAGTAGCAAATCTGCTGATCTTTCGTTCGCTATTCTGCTAAGCTAAGATACACTCCCAGAGGGCGGCGGCCTAGCGTGTGCAATGCTGCTAAAAGCAGCTAGCGAGCGAACAACTCGGAATGAGGGCCTATATTTGGTAGGTACCTGTGTCCAGTTAGAGTGACCCGTATTACAGTACTTTGTGGAACCCCTTATCTATTGTTTTTCCATTGTCATCTAACAAATTACATAGGCAAACGGAGGGGGATGTTCTGGTTGCCTGGAAACCCCCCTTGTCTTGGCAAGTGCCTCAAATTATGACAGCAATAGCAATGGTATGTAATACGGTTACAAGAGCTGCAGCCACATCATGCAGTTTATGGGACAGAGCAGAGCTGCTGCACATGCCCAATAGTAGCAGCTTCTTCTACCAAGTGTGCTGTGTGTGTGGATCTGAGCCCTCAATCAGTGCACTGGACTAGAGAGTAGCTACCAGGAAGAAGAGAAAGGAGTCTTACCATGAGGTGGGAGAATGTGTGCTTAGTAAATGAAGTACTGGTCCTTTTATGTTTGTGTATTTATTTATTATGGTATATTTAATCTATATTTAACCTTTTCCTGTCCACTTATCTTACATATAATTTAAATATCTTTGATATTCCATACAGTATCCAGTGTATAAAAAGATCAATGTTTACATTAACGTCCTGGGTTGTTACTAGGTTCTTCTACCGCTCCCCCAGACTCCCACACTTGCTCCAATGTTCCGCAGAGTGGTAGATTGTATAATTAATTTGGAAACCCCCCCCTCTAGAAATCGGGTGCAAGGGTGTGGCAGATCCTTGTTCTTAAAATCTTAAGATCTGGATATGTCTTGGGTGCAGAATATCTGATCAGAGGGCCCCCAAAAACATGGGTGCTTAGCACAAAAGCTTAATACCCATAACCCAACCCTTCCCCCTCTCGTTCCCCTGTCTGTCCCTGAGTTCCATTAGCCCTTAGTTTACCAATTAAAAATCTATTTGACAGTAATGCAATATGGGACACGTCTCCTGACCTCTTCATCAGGTTTCCAAGGAACAAAAAGGTGTCCAGCGAGCCAGCAACCATTATTAATATAATGTGTTTAATTAGGTATTCATGACCACACAGTTGGATATAAATTAATGGATCCCAATGGAATAAAATCAAACCATGACTTTGAAAGCGTTGTTCTGGATAACATGTGTGCTTAGCTTTACCCCGTGATTTGTGATACAGTATTCTGCGTCCTATAAATATTCATAGACAGGTTGTAAAAGAAACAAAAAATCATATAAAATGCAGTTTTAACTACTCCAATGGAAAAGAAAACAGAAGAGGTAAATGTTCTGCATCTAGAATAATGTTTAAACAAACTCTTGGTAATTTACTGCCCCGGGCTGGAAGTCCCGCAGTCGTTCATGGGGGCGATTTACTAAATGTCTGGGGATGATGGGGAATAAAAACAATGAAGACGTTAATTGCACATTTGTGTTCCAGTAAATCAGGTAAAAGTAATTTATTAACATGCGATTCAAAGGTAAGCATAAATTGCTTAAAGTTTGCGAGCAATGAAGAATATTCAGAAATACAAAAACAATGCCTATTCAACTTTATTACCCCCCACCCCCGCCCAAATAAAATTACCTTTCAGAAGGAAACACTGGAAAAGCACAAACCCAATTTGAGAGTCATTTATTGGCACTGGGAGTTATTCAGGTTTGTTAGCAAATCAAACAAGTTAGAAATTGGGCAAAACCATGTGGCACTGCAGGTGGGGCATATGTAACATGTGCAGAGAGATTTAGATTTGGGTGGGTTTTATTGTTTCATGGAAGTGAACTAGGGGCGGGATTTGGGTGGTAATACTGGGTTAGGGGGGCACTTTGTCATCTCTATTTAGCATGTATAAATGTAGCAACGTATAGGCCGGGATATAATGAAGTCCAAGTTGGGCGGCAGTACGGGATGCCGGACGAATTTGGACTTCATTACATCCTGCCCATTGTGTGTAGATATTCTTATAAATCTAAATATTAATTATACCATCCAACTATTTATCATCTTCATTTAATCTTACATTTAGGGCAGGATGTACTAAAGCCAAAATGCGGTAAAACCCCCGAAAACGGGGGTTTTACCGCATTTTCATATTTACTAACACCCTACCGCCGCGTTTTCAGCGTCCAGGGTATCGCCATCTCTGGATGGCGATACCCTATAGAAGCCTATGGGCTTCTTTTCGCCGACCGCCGCAACCCGTCGACACCGCCGCAGGCGCCGACCCCCCTCCCCCCCAGCTTACCTTCCTCCATGATGCCCCGGACCCGGAAGGTAATCTCCTCCTCCCCCGTCCTTCCGGCTGCAGGGGGGAGGAGGAGGCGCCGGGGGCAGCCTGCTGCTGCTTCCCGGTATCTAGCCTGTGTGGGGACCCCATGGAGGTGACGGAGACCCCCCGCAGACCACCTAACAGGTATCGCGGGGGGCCTCCGTCACCGCATCGCGATGTTGATCGCATATGTTAGTACATACGCGATCAACATCGCTGCGGTAACCGGCGAGGTGCGGCGATGTATGTTAATACATCCCGCCCTGAGTCTACTAATTTATTTATGATCTAGAGAACTTGTCCTCTTCTAAATTTCCGTGCAGGACTTATGCAGATTCCAGTGTCATTCTCAGGTGTTTAGATCAATATGGGACATATCGGTAAATGTGGATGTGAAAGGTCGCCCGGTTGCAGTAGGGGGTGTGTCTGTACCTAGTGTGCGATGAGTTGTGGCGATTAGGTGGCAACAGCTGTTGCATCGGTGATGGTTCTCCTGTATTGGGGCCAAGTGATATGAATAGATTCAAATTGTCTAAAGTTTGAAATTCATCAGTTTCTTTTCTAAGATAAACAAGTATATATGACGTGTATAATAAGTATAGCTGGATTCATTGCCAGGCTATATTCTTGTGTATATTGGATTGGCCAACAAAGTGGCTGTCTCCGCTGGACTTCAGTTACAAAGGGGGTCATTCCAAGTTGATCGCTCGCTAGCAACTTTTTGCTGTGTTGCGATCAGATAGTCGCCGCCTATGGGGGAGAGTATTTTCGCTTTGCAAGTGTGCGAACGCTTTTGCAGCCGAGCGGTACAAAAAAGTTTTTCGCAGTTTCTGAGTAGCTCTGGGCTTACTCAGCCGCTACGATCACTTCAGCCTGTCCGGTCCCGGAATTGACGTCAGTCACCCGCCCTGCAAACGCTTGAACACACCTGCGTTTTTCCAAACACTCCAAAAACGGTCAGTTGACACCCATAAACGCCCTCTTCCTGTCAATCGCCTTGCGATCGGTTGTGTGAATGGATTCTTCGTTAAATCCATCGCCCAGCACCGATCCTCTTTGTACCCATACGACGCGTCTGCGCATTGCGGTGCATGCGCAGTTTTGCAGAGTTTTAAGCTAATCGCTGCGCTGCAAAAAGTTGCAAGCGAGCGATCAACTTGGAATGACCCCCAAAGTGCACTGGATATGCCAAAAACACCTAGCTTTAGACTGTTAGACCTAAATGGTGCAATGTGTTTTACAGTGCATGTCTACTCTCAGGAGACACCTTGCAAATGAGAAGGACAACTTAGGCCTTGCGAGAAAGTGAAAAATTCAGAAGTGTGTAAAAGTTTGTTTCATCAAAGCTTAACCACTTGGGAACGACGATATGGTGACATGGTTTGAATAATCACAGCCAGAAATGCACAATTATGTAAATTGCTTTATCATGTCATGAGTCCCCATCCCACAATTCAGTAAGAAATTGGGCAGGATCCAGAAAGGATCCTTAACAGAGGTCCAGGAGTTTGGGAGTCTCCCGGACGTCCCAGGAGAATAGGTAAGTATGCTTTCATACCAATACTTTCATTGAATGAAACGGTTGTTTTTTTCACCTCTGTTCAGCCTCATACAGTTTTATTTATCTAACAGGGGGGTGTTGGGTAGTGTCTATTACATCTATCATATTTCGTGTGTTTGAAGCATTGGGGAAAAGGGGCACCTACAAAAAACTTCTCCACTGAGTTGCAACTGGAAGGAGCGCAATAAGACAGTGCATCCCATTACAGGACGCGGCCTCATCTTCCTCTGCAGCTCAGAGCTGAGTCAACAGTCAGGACCTTTTGTGGAGTGGAAATGGCTGTGTGCCCTCCAACGCAGAAAGGAATGCCGCTGTAACTGCACCCTGACCACTCAGTGACCTTGTTTCTATCCTCTTGCTGAAATGAAATCTCGGATTTGCACTGCTGCATAAGCTCTGTTGCACCTACTTGGTGCTTAGCAAGGAACGTCCTTTTCCTTTCATCAGCCTTTCTCGAGCATCCGCTCCTCTGCAAATGCCAGAGTGGGGATAGACGGGTAAGAGGGGGGCTAAGAAGGTGGCAGTTGCAGTAGTCAAGGTAGGAGATAATAAGGGAGTGGATGAGGTTGAGAAATGGTCTTACCCTGGCAAGGTCTGTAGGGTGGAACCACCAGGAATGGGAGAGAGACCGGTTGGGGCTGGGAAAGTAGAGGGTGAAAGGAAGTAAATTTAGAGCTAAAAGCATCCAGAGGATTAGAAGCGTACATGGAAGGAAGATTTCTGGGTCAGGGTTGTATTGTGGCCAGTTTCAAGGTTATCGCCATCGCAAATATTCTCTGTACAGCGCTGCGGAATATGAGTGCGCAATATAAATAACTAGTAATAAATAAATACCCTCATCGGCTTCCTCCTGTAATAGCTTTTCGATGCCAAGCTTGGTTGAGCCTACCTAACAAGGCCAATGATGAAATGTGGACCACTGGCTGCTCTTCCCTCACTATTGCCGTCTCAGGATCACCATAGCAGCGCGACAAAACCAGAAACAAATGTTTAATTATTAATATGGAGCGTAATTTAATTTTAAGTTAATTGATGTATTTATTTTTAAATTAAATCTGCTACTGATATTGTGTGACCCACATACGTATAAGGGACTCGAAGTGGGTGGCGAATCCGTAAGTCTCTTCTTACGGGTATGGGTCGTTACGTCGTCTTAACTTAGGTCGACAGTCATTGGGTCGACCATGGAAGGTCGACATGCATTAGGTCGACAGGGCCAGTATGTCGACAGGGTCAGTAGGTCGACAGGGTCTCTAGGTCGACAGGTCAAAAGGTCAACCTGAGTTTTTCACGATTTTTTTATTTTTTTGAACCTTTTCATACTTAACGATTTACGTGGACTACGACTGGAATGGTAATCTCGCGAGGCACCTTGCCCGGGAGCCATGCGAGGGGACACGGTGCACTAATTGGGGTTCCCGGTCACTCTACGAAGAAAAGTACACACACGCAAAAAAAACTCATGTTGACCTTTTGACCTGTCGATCTAGACCATGTCGACCTAAAGACCCTGTCGACCTAGTTACTATCTACCTTCCATACCACAGTCGCATAAAAGTAGTCCAAAAAATGAAGGGGGGGAAAAAAAGGGAAAAACTCATATCGACCTTTTGACCTGCCGACCTAGTACATGTCGACCTAATGGCCATGTCGACCTAATGCATGTCTTCATTCAGTGGTCAACCTGATGACTGTCGACCTAAGCTGTGTCGACCTAACTACCGTATCCCCTTCTTACTGCCGCCAGGGCGCTGTGCATCACTCAAATAATGTTTTTGTAAAAATTGCAGCCGTAGATGATTTCCTATTGATGCAAATTCTTATTAGACCCCCGGGGTGGGGGGTAAGTAAGGGGCAGAGAACTGGTCTTAGGAAGTTGGGTTAGGGTAGACATAAACAGGTGTAGAGAGAGAGGGAAGTTGGGGGGTGGGAGAAGGGACTGGTAAGGATGGGGTGGAGCAGAGAGTGAAGAGGTAAGTGGGATGGAGAGAGCAGGAAGGTGTACAGGAAGCAGGATGGGGTCTCAGTGAGAAGGGAGGCAGCACTGTCAGGCTGATTGAAAGACTAGAGCAATGAACACTAAAATGTAAATGCAGAATTAGGGAATTTGGGGCCTAATTCAAGGTTGATTGCAATATAAAATTTTCCTCTAATGGGCAAAACCATGCAGGTGGGGCAGATATAACATGTGCAGAGAGAGTTAGATTTGGGTGGGTTATATTGTTTCTGTGCAGGGTAAATACTGGACAGCTTTATTTTTACACTGCAATTTAGATATAAGTTTGAACACACCCCACCCAAATCTAACTCTCTCTGCACATGTTACATCTGCCCCACCTGCAGTGCACATAGTTTTGCCCATTAGAGGGACATTTTATTTTGCAATCAACCTTGAATTAGTCCCTTAGATTGTATTGCATAGGAGAGAGGTGTGAGACATACAGAACATCAAGGTAATGATTTAGGGGTGGTACACAGAAACACTCATATAATTAGGTCGACAGGGCCAGTATGTCGACAGGGTCAGTAGGTCGACAGGGTCTCTAGGTCGACAGGTCAAAAGGTCAACATGAGTTTTTCACGTTTTTTTTATTTTTTTTAACCTTTTCATACTTCCACGTGGACTACGACTGGAATGGTAATCTCGCGAGGCACCTTGCCCGGGAGCCATGTGAGGGGACACGGTGCACTAATTGGGGTTCCCGGTCACTCTACGAAGAAAAGTACACACACACAAAAAAACTCATGTTGACCTTTTTGACCTGTCGATCTAGACCATGTCGACCTAAAGACCCTGTCGACCTAGTTACTATCTACCTTCCATACCACACCCGCATGAAAGTAGTCCAAAAAATGAAGGGAAAAAAAGTGAAAAACTCATCGACCTTTTGACCTGCCGACCTAGTACATGTCGACCTAATGGCCATGTCGACCTAATGCATGTCTTCACTCTTCATTCAGTGGTCAACCTAATGACTGTCGACCTAAGCTGTGTCGACCTAACTACCGTATCCCCTTCTTACTGCCGCCAGGGCGCTGTGCATCACTCAAATAATGTTTTTGTAAAAATTGCAGCCATAGATGATTTCCTATTGATGCAAATTCGTAATTAGACCCCCGGGGTGGGGGGTAAGTAAGGGGCAGAGAACTGGTCTTAGGAAGTTGGGTTAGGGTAGACATAAACAGGTGTAGAGAGAGAGGGAAGTTGGGGGGTGGGAGGAGGGACTGGTAAGGATGGGGCGGAGCAGAGAGTGAAGAGGTAAGTGGGATGGAGAGAGCAGGAAGGTGTACAGGAAGCAGGATGGGGTCTCAGTGAGAAGGGAGGCAGCACTGTCAGGCTGATTGAAAGACTAGAGCAATGAACACTAAAATGTAAATGCAGAATTAGGGAATTTGGGGCCTAATTCAAGGTTGATTGCAATATAAAATGTTCCTCTAATGGGCAAAACCATGCAGGTGGGGCAGATATAACATGTGCAGAGAGAGTTAGATTTGGGTGGGTTATATTGTTTCTGTGCAGGGTAAATACTGGACAGCTTTATTTTTACACTGCAATTTAGATATAAGTTTGAACACACACCACCCAAATCTAACTCTCTCTGCACATGTTACATCTGCCCCACCTGCAGTGCACATAGTTTTGCCCATTAGAGGAAAATGTTATTTTGCAATCAACCTTGAATTAGTCCCTTAGATTGTATTGCATAGGAGAGAGGTGTGAGACATACAGAACATCAAGGTAATGATTTAGGGGTGGCACACAGAAACACTCATATAATAGATTAATACTTTCCATACCATAAAGTACTGGGGGTTATCCCCCCGCACCGCTGTCCTCTATATATAACGGTACTCCCTCACCCTCTTGCTTTGACTATGCTGGACAATGCTTGCCATATATTATAAACAGTCAGGCTAGGGGTTGAACGCAACAGGACCCTCGGCCGTCCAATCAGCTGCTGCGGGAACTGCTTTCCTCCAGTCCTAGCAGCCTGACTAATTAAGACAGGGTTGGTGGAAATGTTTGTGTATCTAGACTCATTACCAAGTCACACCTTTGGGAGGGAGAAACACGCCATACATGTAAGTGCGCTTGGTTTAGTTATAAGACGCCAAACATCCATCATTTCTTAGAATAAGACACAGTTGTAATGCTTAATAGCGATGCTATGAATATGTCGGGCAGCATTTCTGCCTTACACCCCTGAGGCCTTGGGTGCAACACCGACCAGAGTCTTACTGTGTGGAGTTTGTATGTTCTCCCCTTGCCTGTGTGCTCTTTTTTTCCTCCTCCTTGCTCCGCAGAGAGTGTTCACACTAAACAGAACAATAAGATAGCATAAGTAATTCTTTCCCTAAGTGCTTTTATAGAATAAATATTACCATCCGCTACGCTCCCGGAGATATACATGTATTAAAACCGAAGTTGGATTGTGAAATCTGTGAGAGGGCGCTGCCAGCGCCCCTGAGATATTAAACACCTTTTCTTCTGAGTGTCCACATGCTGCGCTAAGTAAATACCACGCCGTGGATCATTTAACCTCCCCTTAATATTTTTGTTATCATTTCAGCTCATAAGATGACCCAGATGGTCTTACGGCTGAAAATCCAGCTGCTCCCTATCTTAAGCTGCGTCATTACAGTTTTGCAATAATTCCCAATTATGAACATTTATTAAACAAAATAATAGACAGAAAAAGAAGGTGGGGGGGTGGGGGGGGGGGGGGTAACCTCATTCAACCTAATGGTGTCAGACAGATAAAGGGCCTGTGTTTGTTTCATCATGTATACGCTGACTGGCAGATAATGGAAAACGTTTGTTTCCACATGCGTGTCAGGAATTCTCAGGCTCCTAAACTTCTCATATTCATCCTAGCGGGGGATAAATTATACACAATTCCCAGCGCCCTTCCAGAGCTGCCTCTCTGCCTGCGAGAGATGAAATAACAGAGGTTCCGTCTAGCAGGCCACATCTGCACATGGGGTCCTATAGCTCATACTTACCCCAGCTCTCAGGCTGGTGTCATACGGGCACAGAGCGCCAACAGCGAAGAAGCGCTATGTATCAAGTAGGTCTGCAAGTGCTGATTTTATATCGCCACGATCACATTTATTTTTCTGGCCTATTTAATAACAACAACATAAAATAGCTGTGGCAGCGGAGTAATGCTGCGTTTCCCGAATACACCGGCTAGCAGCGGTAGGCAGAGACTTGCTGCATTATCTGGGTCTCTTTGTGCATGCATATCGCCGGTGGGGGTCGGAACGCGGTCGCCATCTTCAGAATGTCGATATGTTCACATTGCTGACATTTGTGAAATGTTGACATGCTACAGAATGTCACCATTAGGATTAGGCTGCAGGAGGGGAGGGTTAGGCACTAAGGGGAGGGTTAGGATTAGGCTGCAGGAGGGGAGGGTTAGGCACTAGGGGGAGGGTTAGGATTAGGCTGCGGGAGGGGAGGGTTAGGCACTAGGGGGAGGGTTAGGATTAGGCTGCAGGAGGGGAGGGTTAGGCAGTAGGGGGAGGGTTAGGATTAGGCTGCAGGAGGGGAGGGTTAGGCAGTAGGGGGAGGGTTAGGATTAGGCTGCGGGAGGGGAGGGTTAGGCACTAGGGGGAGGGTTAGGATTAGGCTGCAGGAGGGGAGGGTTAGGCACTAGGGGGAAGGTTAGGATTAGGCTGCAGGAGGGGAGGGTTAGGCACTAGGGGGAGGGTTAGGATTAGGCTGCAGGAGGGGAGGGTTAGGCAGTAGGGGGAGGGTTAGGATTAGGCTGCAGGAGGGGAGGGTTAGGCAGTAGGGGGAGGGTTAGGATTAGGCTGCAGGAGGGGAGGGTTAGGCTCTAGGGGGAGGGTTAGGATTAGGCTGCAGGAGGGGAGGGTTAGGCACTAGGGGAGGATTAGGATTAGGCTGCAGGAGGGGAAGGTTAGGCACTAGGGGGAAGGTTAGGATTAGGCTGCAGGAGGGGAGGGTTAGGCACTAGGGGGAAGGTTAGGATTAGGCTGCAGGAGGGGAGGGTTAGGCACTAGGGGGAAGGTTAGGATTAGGCTGCAGGAGGGGAGGGTTAGGCACTAGGGGGAAGGTTAGGATTAGGCTGCAGGAGGGGAGGGTTAGGCACTAGGGGGAGGGTTAGGATTAGGCTGCAGGAGGGGAGGGTTAGGCACTAGGGGGAGAGTTAGGATTAGGCTGCGGGAGGGGAGGGTTAGGCACTAGGGGGAGGGTTAGGATTAGGCTGCAGGAGGGGAAGGTTAGGCACTAGGGGGAAGGTTAGGATTAGGCTGCAGGAGGGGAAGGTTATGTACTAGGGTGAAGGTTAGGATTAGGCTGCAGGAGGGGAGGGTTAGGCACTAGGGGGAAGGTTAGGATTAGGCTGCAGGAGGGGAGGGTTAGGCACTAGGGAGGGTTAGGATTAGGCTGCAGGAGGGGAGGGTTAGGCACTAGGGGGAGAGTTAGGATTAGGCTGCGGGAGGGGAGGGTTAGGCACTTGGGGGAGGGTTAGGATTAGGCTGCAGGAGGGGAGGGTTAGGCACTAGGGGGAGGGTTAGGATTAGGCTGCGGGAGGGGAGGGTTAGGCACTAGGGCGAGGGTTAGGATTAGGCTGCGGGAGGGGAGGGTTAGGCACTAGGGGGAGGGTTAGGATTAGGCTGCAGGAGGGGAGGGTTAGGCACTAGGGGGAGAGTTAGGATTAGGCTGCGGGAGGGGAGGGTTAGGCACTAGGGGGAGGGTTAGGATTAGGCTGCAGGAGGGGAGGGTTAGGCACTAGGGGGAGGGTTAGGATTAGGCTGCGGGAGGGGAGGGTTAGGCACTAGGGGGAGGGTTAGGATTAGGCTGCAGCAGGGGAGGGTTAGGCACTAGGGGGAGGGTTAGGATTAGGCTGCAGGAGGGGAGGGTTAGGCACTAGGGGGAAGGTTAGGATTAGGCTGCAGGAGGGGAGGGTTAGGCACTAGAGTGAAGGTTAGGATTAGGCTGCAGGAGGGGAGGGTTAGGCACTAGGGGGAGGGTTAGGATTAGGCTGCAGGAGGGGAGGGTTAGGCACTAGGGGGAGGGTTAGGATTAGGCTGCAGGAGGGGAGGGTTAGGCACTAGGGGGAAGGTTAGGATTAGGCTGCAGGAGGGGAGGGTTAGGCACTAGGGGGAGGGTTAGGATTAGGCTGCAGGAGGGGAGGGTTAGGCAGTAGGGGGAGGGTTAGGATTAGGCTGCAGGAGGGGAGGGTTAGGCAGTAGGGGGAGGGTTAGGATTAGGCTGCAGGAGGGGAGGGTTAGGCTCTAGGGGGAGGGTTAGGATTAGGCTGCAGGAGGGGAGGGTTAGGCACTAGGGGGAAGGTTAGGATTAGGCTGCAGGAGGGGAGGGTTAGGCACTAGGGGGAAGTTTAGGATTAGGCTGCAGGAGGGGAGGGTTAGGCACTAGGGGGAAGGTTAGGATTAGGCTGCAGGAGGGGAAGGTTATGTACTAGGGGGAGGGTTAGGATTAGGCTGCAGGAGGGGAGGGTTAGGCACTAGGGGAAGGGTTAGGATTAGGCTGCAGGAGGGGAGGGTTAGGCACTAGGGGGAGGGTTAGGATTAGGCTGCAGGAGGGGAGGGTTAGGCACTAGGGGGAGGGTTAGGATTAGGCTGCAGGAGGGGAGGGTTAGGCACTAGGGGGAAGGTTAGGATTAGGCTGCAGGAGGGGAGGGTTAGGCACTAGGGGGAGGGTTAGGATTAGGCTGCAGGAGGGGAGGGTTAGGCACTAGGGGGAGGGTTAGGATTAGGCTGCGGGAGGGGAGGGTTAGGCACTAGGGCGAGGGTTAGGATTAGGCTGCGGGAGGGGAGGGTTAGGCACTAGGGGGAGGGTTAGGATTAGGCTGCAGGAGGGGAGGGTTAGGCACTAGGGGGAGAGTTAGGATTAGGCTGCGGGAGGGGAGGGTTAGGCACTAGGGGGAGGGTTAGGAATAGGCTGCAGGAGGGGAGGGTTAGGCACTAGGGGGAGGGTTAGGATTAGGCTGCGGGAGGGGAGGGTTAGGCACTAGGGGGAGGGTTAGGATTAGGCTGCAGCAGGGGAGGGTTAGGCACTAGGGGGAGGGTTAGGATTAGGCTGCAGGAGGGGAGGGTTAGGCACTAGGGGGAAGGTTAGGATTAGGCTGCAGGAGGGGAGGGTTAGGCACTAGAGTGAAGGTTAGGATTAGGCTGCAGGAGGGGAGGGTTAGGCACTAGGGGGAGGGTTAGGATTAGGCTGCAGGAGGGGAGGGTTAGGCACTAGGGGGAGGGTTAGGATTAGGCTGCAGGAGGGGAGGGTTAGGCACTAGGGGGAAGGTTAGGATTAGGCTGCAGGAGGGGAGGGTTAGGCACTAGGGGGAGGGTTAGGATTAGGCTGCAGGAGGGGAGGGTTAGGCAGTAGGGGGAGGGTTAGGATTAGGCTGCAGGAGGGGAGGGTTAGGCAGTAGGGGGAGGGTTAGGATTAGGCTGCAGGAGGGGAGGGTTAGGCTCTAGGGGGAGGGTTAGGATTAGGCTGCAGGAGGGGAGGGTTAGGCACTAGGGGGAAGGTTAGGATTAGGCTGCAGGAGGGGAGGGTTAGGCACTAGGGGGAAGTTTAGGATTAGGCTGCAGGAGGGGAGGGTTAGGCACTAGGGGGAAGGTTAGGATTAGGCTGCAGGAGGGGAAGGTTATGTACTAGGGGGAGGGTTAGGATTAGGCTGCAGGAGGGGAGGGTTAGGCACTAGGGGAAGGGTTAGGATTAGGCTGCAGGAGGGGAGGGTTAGGCACTAGGGGGAAGGTTAGGATTAGGCTGCAGGAGGGGAGGGTTAGGCACTAGGGGGAGGGTTAGGATTAGGCTGCGGGAGGGGAGGGTTAGGCACTAGGGGGAGGGTTAGGATTAGGCTGCAGGAGGGGAGGGTTAGGCACTAGGGGGAGGGTTAGGATTAGGCTGCAGGAGGGGAGGGTTAGGCACTAGGGGGAGAGTTAGGATTAGGCTGCGGGAGGGGAGGGTTAGGCACTAGGGGGAGGGTTAGGATTAGGCTGCAGGAGGGGAGGGTTAGGCACTAGGGGGAGGGTTAGGATTAGGCTGCAGGAGGGGAGGGTTAGGCACTAGGGCGAGGGTTAGGATTAGGCTGCGGGAGGGAAGGGTTAGGCACTAGGGGGAGGGTTAGGATTAGGCTGCAGGAGGGGAGGGTTAGGCACTAGGGGGAGAGTTAGGATTAGGCTGCGGGAGGGGAGGGTTAGGCACTAGGGGGAGGGTTAGGATTAGGCTGCAGGAGGGGAGGGTTAGGCACTAGGGGGAGGGTTAGGATCAGGCTGCAGGAGGGGAGGGTTAGGCACTAGGGGGAGGGTTAGGATTAGGCTGTGGGAGGGGAGGGTTAGGCACTAGGGGGAGGGTTAGGATTAGGCTGCAGGAGGGGAGGGTTAGGCACTAGGGGGAAGGTTAGGATTAGGATTAGGCTGCAGGAGGGGAAGGTTAGGCACTAGGGGAGGATTAGGATCAGGCTGCAGGAGGGGAGGGTTAGGCACTAGGGTGAAGGTTAGGATTAGCCTGCAGGAGGGGAGGGTTAGGCACTAGGGGGAAAGGTTAGGACTAGGCTGCAGGAGGGGAGGGTTAGGCACTAGGGGGAGGGTTAGGATTAGGCTGCAGGAGGGGAGGGTTAGGCACTAGGGGGAGGGTTAGGATTAGGCTGCGGGAGGGGAGGGTTAGGCACTAGGGGGAGGGTTAGGATTAGGCTGCAGGAGGGGAGGGTTAGGCACTAGGGGGAGGGTTAGGATTAGGCTGCAGGAGGGGAGGGTTAGGCACTAGGGGGAGGGTTAGGATTAGGCTGCAGGAGGGGAGTGTTAGGCACTAGGGGGAGAATTAGGATTAGGCTGCAGGAGGGGAGGGTTAGGCACTAGGGGGAAGGTTAGGATTAGGCTGCAGGAGGGGAGGGTTAGGCACTAGGGGGAGGGTTAGGATTAGGCTGCAGGAGGGGAGGGTTAGGCACTAGGGGAGGGTTAGGATTAGGCTGCAGGAGGGGAGGGTTAGGCACTAGGGGGAGGGTTAGGATTAGGCTGCACTGCAGGAGGGGAGGGTTAGGCACTAGGGGGAGGGTTAGGATTAGGCTGCAGGAGGGGAGGGTTAGGGACTAGGGGGAGGGTTAGGATTAGGCTGCAGGAGGGGAGGGTTAGGCACTAGGGGGAGGGTTACGATTAGGCTGCAGGAGGGGAGGGTTAGGCACTAGGGGGAGGGTTAGGATTAGGCTACAGGGGGGAGGGTTAGGCACTGGGGGAAAGGGTAGGAAAAGGCTGCAGGAGGGGAGGGTTAGGCACTAGGGGGAAAGGGTAGGAAAAGGCTGCAGGAGGGGAGGGTTAGGCACTAGGGGGAGGGTTAGGATTAGGCTGCAGGAGGGGAGGGTTAGGCACTAGGGGGAGGGTCAGGATTAGGCTGCAGGAGGGGAGGGTTAGGCACTAGGGGGAGGGTTAGGATTAGGCTGCAGGAGGGGAGGGTTAGGCACTAGGGGGAGGGTTAGGATTAGGCTGCAGAAGGGGAGGGTTAGGCACTAGGGGGAGGGTTAGGATTAGGCTACAGGAGGGGAGAGTTAGGCACTAGGGGGAAAGGGTAGGAAAAGGCTGCAGGAGGGGAGGGTTAGGCACTAGGGGGATAGGGGGAGGGTTAGGATTAGGCTGCAGGAGGGGAGGGTTAGGCACTAGGGGGAGGGTTAGGATTAGGCTGCAGGAGGGGAGGGTTAGGCACTAGGGGAAAAGGGTAGGAAAAGGCTGCAGGAGGGGAGGGTTAGGCACTAGGGGGAAGGTTAGGATTAGGCTGCAGGAGGGAAGGGTTAGGCACTAGGGGGAGGGTTAGGATTAGACTGCAGGAGGGGAGGGTTAGGCACTAGGGGGAGGGTTAGGATTAGGCTGCAGGAGGGGAGGGTTAGGCACTAGGGGGAGGGATAGGATTAGGCTGCAGGAGGGGAGGGTTATGTACTAGGGGGAGATTTAGGATTAGGCTGCGGGAGGGGAGGGTTAGGCACTAGGGGGAGGGTTAGGATCAGGCTGCAGGAGGGGAGGGTTAGGCACTAGGGTGAAGGTTAGGATTAGGCTGCAGGAGGGGAGGGTTAGGCACTAGGGGGAGGGTTAGGATTAGGCTGCAGGAGGGGAGTGTTAGGCACTAGGGGGAGGGTTAGGATTAGGCTGCAGGAGGGGAGGGTTAGGCACTAGGAGGAGGGTTAGGATTAGGCTGCAGGAGGGGAGGGTTAGGCACTAGGGGAGGGTTAGGATTAGGCTACAAGAGAGGAGGGTTAGGCACTAGGGGAGGGTTAGGATTAGGCTGCAGGAGGGGAGGGTTAGGCACTAGGGGGAAGGTTAGGATTAGGATTAGGCTGCAGGAGGGGAAGGTTAGGCACTAGGGGGAAGGTTAGGATTAGGCTGCAGGAGGGGAGGGTTAGGCACTAGGGGGAGGGTTAGGATTAGGCTGCAGGAGGGGAGGGTTAGGCACTAGGGAAAGGGTTAGGATTAGGCTGCAGGAGGGGAGGGTTAGGCACTAGGGGGAAGGTTAGGATTAGGCTGCAGGAGGGGAGAGATTGGCACTAGGGGGAGGGTTAGGATTAGGCTGCAGGAGGGGAGGGTTAGGCACTAGGGGGAAAGGTTAGGATTAGGCTGCAGGAGGGGAGGGTTAGGCACTAGGGGGAGGGTTAGGATTAGGCTGCAGGAGGGGAGGGTTAGGCACTAGGGGGAGGGTTAGGATTAGGCTGCGGGAGGGGAGGGTTAGGCACTAGGGGGAGGGTTAGGATTAGGCTGCAGAAGGGGAAGGTTAGGCACTAGGGGGAGGGTTAGGATTAGGCTGCAGGAGGGGAGGGTTAGGATCAGGCTGCGGCGGGGAAGGGTTAGGCACTAGGGGGAGGGTTAGGATTAGGCTGCAGGAGGGGAGGGTTATGTAATAGGGGGAGGGTTAGGATTAGGCTGCAGGAGGGGAGGGTTAGGCACTAGGGAAAGGGTTAGGATTAGGCTGCAGGAGGGGAGGGTTAGGCACTAGGGGGAAGGTTAGGATTAGGCTGCAGGAGGGGAGAGATTGGCACTAGGGGGAGGGTTAGGATTAGGCTGCAGGAGGGGAGGGTTAGGCACTAGGGGGAAAGGTTAGGATTAGGCTGCAGGAGGGGAGGGTTAGGCACTAGGGGGAGGGTTAGGATTAGGCTGCAGGAGGGGAGGGTTAGGCACTAGGGGGAGGATTAGGATTAGGCTGCGGGAGGGGAGGGTTAGGCACTAGGGGGAGGGTTAGGATTAGGCTGCAGAAGGGGAAGGTTAGGCACTAGGGGGAGGGTTAGGATTAGGCTGCAGGAGGGGAGGGTTAGGATCAGGCTGCGGCGGTGAAGGGTTAGGCACTAGGGGGAGGGTTAGGATTAGGCTGCAGGAGGGGAGGGTTATGTACTAGGGGGAGGGTTAGGATTAGGCTGCAGGAGGTGAGGGTTAGGCACTAGGGGGAGGGTTAGGATTAGGCTGCAGGAGGGGAGGGTTATGTACTAGGGGGAAGGTTAGGATTAGGCTGCAGGAGGGGAGGGTTAGGCACTAGGGGGAGGGTTAGGATTAGGCTAGTTTTGCCTAAATTCAATCCATAGAGATGGCGCTAATGGAAGGTAGATCGGTGCCACTACTCGCTGAGTACAGATCGGACCATTATGACCTAATGGCGTTGGTGTAGCAGAGGGCCTGGTGGGCAGCAAGTCCTGAAAGGTTTACATCTATGGTAACGCCATCCAGACAGTGCAAATGAGATACTGAGGCTCATCATGACCGCAACACGTTCCTGTAAGAAATTGTTTCCAGGAATGGGTATGCTGGAGTTGTAAAGGGTCAAGTGAGGACTAGGAACAAAAAGCATTTAGGCGTCTATTCATGAAGCAGTGAAAAGAGTGGAGAAACAGACCAGTGCAGAAGTTGCCCATGGCAACCAATCAGCATCTCCCTTACATTTTATAGAATGTACTTGATAAAGGCTTCCTTCAAAGCTGATTGGTTGTCATGGGCAACTTCTCCACTGGTCTTTTTCTCCACGCTTTTCACTGCTTCATGAATAGAGCCCTCAAACTCTCTCTCTGCACAGTCCGATGGTAAGGGACAGGTGGGGCACATTCTACGTTTTTAGACCATGGTAAGAGTTCTGGTGGAACCAGTGGTTCCCCAACCAAACCTATTAGGGTGTGCGGAGAGTTATGGGTATATCCCCGCATTCCATCTTTAATGGGGTGAGTTTAGGTCTTGAAGACTTAGGGGGGACATGTACTAAGTAATGATAAAAGTGGAGAAGTGAGCCAGTGGAGAGGTTGCCCATGGCAACCAATCAGCCTTTACATAACATTTATAATTTGCATACTATAGAAGTATACAGAGCAGCTGATTGGTTGCCATGGGCAACTTCTTCACTGGCTCGCTCATCCACTTTTATCACTTCTTAGTACATGTCCCCCTTTGAGTGAATTGCATCCTTGGAATCCATGTAAACCGAGTAATGTTCTTTCTGTCACTTCTTCTAAGCAGCCAATAAACCAGGATTTGTATTTTCCTTTCACACATAAATCCGTTAATTGGTAACTTAATATTGTGTCTGACATTTGTGTTATGTGTAATTCTGGTTTTTACGTTTCATCTCACCTAGTAAAGTTCTGCGCTGTTTCCTAATTTACTCTCCTGACTATCGAAGTTTTCATTCCCAGCCTCTCACAGCCCTCTCGCTACAAATACAATTCCAGCCGCTCCGCTCAAGAAAACACGTCTTGTATAATACTTTACGTCATTATACCACTGCAAGTCCTGCTGGTAGAGGTAAACCCTCTTGTAAAGGGTATAAACACTGAGTTCTGATGTCATTGCTTATAGGGGGTAATTCCGACCCGATCGCTCGCTGCAGTTTATTGCAGCGCAGCGATCGGGTCGGACCTGCGCATGCTGGACGGTCGAAGGCTGTTGTTCCGTAGCGATCGCCTCTGCCTGTTTGCCAGGAAGAGGCGGTCGCTGGGCGGGAGAGAGCTGGATGGCGGCGTCAAGCCGCCGTTTAGGGGGCGCGGTCCGGCCAACGCAGGCGTGACCGGACCGTTTGGGGGGGGGGGGCCCGTGGCGGGGAGTTACTCCTCAAATAACAAAAGCATCGCCGCTGTGCGATGCTATGGTTTTTCTGCGGGGGGGCGGCATTGACATGCGGGGCTGGGCGATTCCCCTGCATATCTGAGTGCCTAATCGTAGCTGTGCTAAATTTAGCACAGCTACTATCAACTCGGAATGACCCCCGTAATCAGTGAAATCAGTGAGTAGCTGGGGGCAGAGCCGTGGTGATGAAGTTCTCAGTTAATCGCGTCATCTCTGACCCAGCACACAGAAGCGAGGGGTGGGAGCACGGACACTGGCCCCTGCCGGGCCTCCCCAACAATCGCTCGGAACCACTGGGTGCAGCACTTTACGGAGAACATCTACATCAGTGCCTACCTCGGAGGAGTTTACAATCTAAAGCCTTAGAGAGTTATAAAGTGGAGAGAGATATAGTACCAGCCAATCAGCTCCAAACTGTCATGTTATAGGCTGTGTTTGAAAAATGGCAGTTAGGAGCTGATTGGCTGGTACTTTACCTCTCTCCAATGCTTAGTAAATCTGTCCCTATTTTCATACATATCACATGTGCACACTCACGCACAATTCAGATTGTTTTTGAATTGTGGGAGGAAACTGGAGTACCCGTTAAAGGCCCATGCAAACACATCAGAACATACAAACTACACACAGATAGGTCCGGGGGGGGGGGGGGAGGGGGGATTGAACCCAAGACCTCAGTGGCTGTGATGTAGCAATGCTAACCACTGCACCAACCTAGTAACGTTTTTCTCATGATCTAAATTCTCATTGACCATTAGAACACAAAATGGACTGAAGCGGCCGTAATCACCCAATCACAGTGAAGTCAGTCTTCATAAATTTGGGAATGTTTTTGATATCGCTAAAGTCGGTCGGAGATTTTTCCCTGCCGCTGATATTTTGCCAACTCACACAAAACACATCATAATTCACCCTCATAATTCAAATAACATATACTGTATACAGAAACGTAACGCATGCACTGAGCCTTCGGAGAAACAAAAACATTTTCTTAACAGGACACAGATTTTGGAAGAAATTAAGACTGGGATTGGGTAAATAAAATGTGCTGTATTAGATTACGGCTGGGATATTTACAGGAAGATGAATAATGTTTCCTGTGTTTTGCAATCTGTTGTATTTAATATCGGTGACAATTGTTGATGTTATTACACCCTCAGATTAACCTGTTGTGGGCCTGAGCCTGCTGTGGCTGCTTTAGCTAATAATACTAGTATCAGCTCTTCCCCTGGTTTACAGACGTGCGCCTGTGCACGAATTGAGGTGCCCACTATGAGCGGCTACAGAAACTGTAATACCGCTTTATGTGCCACCAGCAGTCGCACCATGGAAAATTGCACCTGCGCTATGCAATGGCATCACTACGGGGGTGCGGGAGGTGCCGGCTGCTTCCGGGTGTGGTTCTGGGATAAATGGTCGACCTAGTTAAGGTCGACAGTCATCAGGTTAACCACTATTGGTTGACATTGACATGGTCGACATGGGAAAATAGTCAACACGTGAAAATGGTCGACACAACAGGTCGACATATAGGGTTACCACCTCGTCCCTTTAATACTGGACACATATTAATTACACAGGTTCTGTGGCTGGGTGACTTCAAGACTCCATTTCACCTGGTTTTAATCAGCAACAGAACCTGTGTAACTAATGTGTCCAGAATTACAGGGATTAGGCGGTAACCCTATCGACATATGAAAAGGTTGACATGGATTTTTAAACTGTTTTTGGTGTTGTTTTTTCGGTAACATGACCAGGAACCCTAATTAGTGTACCGCGTCCCCTTGTTTGGCTCGCGAGCTGCGGGCAAGGTTACAATTCAAAATTGTAGTCCACGTGGATGGTAAATTATGAAAAAGTTAAAAATCTATAAAAAAAACAGCCATGTCGACCTTTTCATGTGCCGACCTGTCCTGTGGTGACCATTTTATTGTGTCGACCATTTTCCTATATCTACCATGTCAGTGTCGACCAATAGTGGTTGACCTAGTGACTGTTAACTAGGTCGACCATTTATCCCCGAACCAATCCTGGGAGCGGCCCGCACCTCCTGCACCCCTGTAGTGATGCCACATGCAGCACGGATGGTGTAATGGTTAGCATTACTACCTCACAGCACTGAGGTCATGGGTTCGACTCCCAACATGGCCCAAACTGTTTGGAGTTTGTATATTCTCCCCGTGCTTGAGTGGGTGTCCTCCAGTTTCCTCCCACAATCCAAAAAGATACGGGTAGGTTAATTGGCTCCCAATAAAAAATGAACCTTAGCGTGAATGTGTGTGTGTACATGTGGTAGGGAATATAGATTGTAAGCTCCACTGATATGGGCAAATATTCTCTGTAAAGCGCTGCGGAATATGTGTGCGCTATATAAAGAACCGGCAAGATGAACAATGCAGTACAGTGTAGGAGCTGACGCTGCAGGCAGACAGCCTCCCAGGCACCGCCAAGCAACGCCCAGCACATATCCAGTCGGTGAACACCGCCATCCTGTGTGGTAGGGATTGAGGCCCTCTGTCTTGCAGAACATCTCCCAGCTGTGGTCCTCCGGACCTCACCACCACCATCACTTACCGCATGTCACCCATGTTGTTTGTCCGCAGATGCATCAAGGTCTCTGCTTGACACGTTCAGAGTTATTATACCAACCCGGAGTTTCTAGTGTGTTGGGACGTTTCTGGCTTTGTATACTAAGTTGTAGTTTCATTTTACTCCGATGTTTGCCAAATGTTGCAGACAAAAGTGCATTTGTTAATACAAAGGGTCCTCAGTCCGTTCTGTATTATTTCTTATGCTGCAGCATATTGAAGCAGATGTGATGGACTGTTTGTTTAGTACATATTTAGCCCCACACAGTACATTGTAGAGGAATTGAGGGTTACTGGTGCATAATCCATTTGTGCTTTTTAAATGGAACAAATTGCAGACTTTGGCCCTCATTCAATCAGGAAGAGGCGTTCGCATAACTGAGATGCGATCGCATCTCCACACCCATGTTTGCGCAGAGCGGGTCCTGCGGAGGTGAGCGGGGAGATGCGATCGCATCTCAGTAGCGCCTGCTACTGAATTCCCCCTTTATCAGTGTAATGTGCTTATCTATTTGCTGATATTTCTATTTTCCTGTTTTCTGGGAGGGGGGGGGGGGGTTCTTTGTTTTTTTTGGGGGGGCAGGGAGGAGGTGGTAGTAGGTGGGGCAGCAGTAACATGCAGCGCCGTAATGAGGGTAATGCGGGAGGTGCGGCTACAGCGGATGGAAAGGCTTGGCTTGGAGGTGGAATCCTTCCTTCCCGCTGGACAGCCGCTTTGTGCCCTCCACTGTGTCCCGACTCCTGCGGCTCCCACAGAACTGGTCAAGGAGGCGTGGGGGCATCCTCCTAATGGTACCACCCTCCGCCCTGCGCTTGGGGCGCTGGTCAGGGGGATTGGGTGGCGGGGGAATTGGTGGCTGCCATGCTATGGTGCTTGTAACATGTACAGAGAGAGTTAAGGGCCCTACACATTTAACGATCCGCCGCCGAGCTGCCCGACGGCGGATACGGCCGACGGGCGACCCGGCGGCGGGGAGGCAGTGACGGGGGGAGTGAAGTTTCTTAACTCCCCCCGTCACACGGCTCCATAGAAGTGCAGGCAAATATGGACGAGATCGTCCATATTGGCCTGCATGCACAGCCGACGGGGCACCAGCGATGAATGAGCGCGGGGCCTCCATCGTTTATCGATGGTGCCTCCACACTGAAAGATATGAACGGTATCTAGTTCATTAATGATCGAGATCGTTCATGTCTTTGAGAATTATCACCCAGTATGTAAGGCCCATCTGATTTGGGTGGGGTGTGTTCAAACTAGAGATGAGCGGGTTCGGATTTACTCTGTTCTTTACGTCAGAAGTATCGCCATTTCTTATTTTCTGGATTTTTCTTATTGGCTATCCAAAACACTTGACGTCCGATAGCCAATAAGGAGATTCGGGTAAATCCGAGTAAAACCGAACCCGCTCATCTCTAGTTCAAACTGAAATCTAAATTGCAGTGTAAAATAAAGCTGTCTGACATTTATGGGCTACATGCAAAAGCAGCCAATATTTACCCTGCACAGAAACAATATAAATGTATTTCCTCCCCTTGCATGGCAGTATAGTTTGTTCCAGACACAAACTTACTCGCTTTCTTTGCTTTACTTACAAGCATGGATAAAGGCCAGTGCCCTTATTTGTCTGCAGATTTGATGTATTTATGCCACAAGCAGTAAATTCTTTCTCATCATTGCACAGATCTTAAGTATATACATATACCCTAAGCTCAGTATAACTTTTCACGATGTAAACTTTCAGTTGAGTGCCCTACACAGTAGTACTTTAATGCACTGTATGTACGTTGGGGGTGATTCAGACCTGTAGCCAGGGACGGCTCGAGGGTTTTGAGCGCCCCGGGCGGGCGATGGGGGCGTGGCTTCATACAGGGGGCGTGAAATGATGTGCGGTGCGCGGTGACGTCATCGCGCACCGCACAGCAAAGGTCCTCTCCACGAAGGGAAACTAGACGCTTCGTGTCTAGTTCCCTTCGTGGAGAGGACCTTTGCTGTGCGGTGCGCGATGACGTCATCGCGCACCGCACAGTAAAGGTTTTCTCCACGAAGGGAAACTAGACGCTACGCGTCTAGTTCCCTTCACGGCGGGGGACAGCGGCAGCGGGGGGCACACGGCACAGCAGCAGCGGATCTTGCCATGGTGCGGCACCCTCCGGATGGCGCCGGCGCCCTCCGGAAGGGCGGCGCCCCGGGCAAAAGTCCTGCTTGCCCGTGGCAAGATCCGCTACTGCCTGTAGCACATCTACAATCAGCTTCCCTGATATCCGGGGGGACGCCCAGCACAGGGCTAGTCTTCCCCGCATGTCACACATGTACAAAAGCATCGCACAGCGTCGATGCTTTTGTACTTGAAGAGTAGCTCCCACCCAGCACAGCTCCTGCGCACTGGCACGGAGCTACTCGACGCTTCCCGTGTCGCAGCAGCTGCGTGTGACGTCACCAACGGTCCGGGCACACCTGCGACTGCCTCTGCCCGTCGGCTGTCCCGCTCATGCACAGTTCAGACCTGATCATGCACAGTTCAGACCTGATTCAGCAGCGATCAGGTCTGAATTAACCCCATTGAGCAGTGTTGTAATCTTCATTTATTTTCCCTCACCATTACTGTGGCACAGTCACAGAAATTATCTGCAACATTAAATAAAGGCATCATCAATGCGACACATCTCTTACCCGCAGTGCAGGCAGGCAGGCTTACCCACAGTGCAGGCAGGCAGGCAGGCTTACCCGCAGTGCAGGCAGGCAGACTTACCCACAGTGCAGGCAGGCAGGCTTACCCGCAGTGCAGGCAGGCAGGCTTACCCGCAGTGCAGGCAGGCAGGCTTACCCGCAGTGCAAGCAGGCAGGCTTACCCGCAGTGCAGGCAGGCATTCGTTAGAGGTTGTTATATACACTGGAAAAAAATAGACAACTGCAACAAATTTCATTCTGCGCAAATGCACCTATTTATCCCCTTCCCACATACACAGGTATGTACCAATATTTTGTTTGTTTTTACTGTATCTGTAAACAAAAGAAAAGTTGTCACTTTTGCGCGGAAAATGTAGACGTCCGACCTACTGTCACTTCACTGTCTAATCCTGCAAAACAAAATCTATTGTTGGGGCGTGGGTTTAAAGTGGAGAACGTGAATGTCCCACCCATCCCCAATTCACATAGGAGCATCTCCAGTCCCCCCAGCTCCTCCCAACATGCTGCATTTCGCCCCTGCTGGTGATTGCTTGTGCGTCACATAAAATCAGGCGCATTCAAGTAAAAAAAAAAAAATGGGGGCAAATTTTTTGCACTCTGATATATGATTCCGATTGTGTATATGGGACCAGTGCACCTCAATGGAATTGGATTTAGGCAGACAGCGGAGGGGATCTTCGCTGGTAATTCCTTAATAAATTACCAAATATTGCAACAAAGTCTATATATATTAAGAAAGATTAAAGACAAAAAAAAATATATAAAAAAAATAAAAAATAAAAAAATGAATAGGGTAAATTGTGGTAATAATGTAACTGTTGCCCTCCTATGTGACAGGAAAGGGGTGAGTTATGGTAGACGGTGAGGTGGGAGTTAGAGGACTGAGTATACATCGTTACAGTCACTGACTGCGCTGTGCGTTCATCAGCATTTGTCCGTCATTATTCTGAATCACAGAGTTGCATTCCGCCCTCCCGGGAACGTCGTCTGCGAGCAGAATACACAAAGAGCTGAAATTATGGGGTGTAGAGAAATGTATCTGCTGCAGATATTTATTATTCAATGCCAGATACATAGATATATCCCTGTTTACCCAGGGTATCTATAAATGGGTTCTTCTTACTTCTTCCCATCATTTGTGTCTAGGAAATATTTTTGGAGGCTGACGGCAGGTCTCCCACGTCCTGCAGGAGAGGGATGATAACTATGCGTCTTTGATCAGCTGAGCCTTAAGGCCAATTCTTCTACTTATAGGGCCATGAATTATTTGGACAGTGGGATGAGAAATGTGTCTCCTGTCCAAGAGAGTAGCAGCCGAGGTGGGAGATCTCAGGGGTGCCTCCTTATTAATACTTCAGGGAGAATGGAATGTGTTCCTTAGGAATTTACTAAGGGCATTCTAGTTATATTGTGGCTATGGGGTCTATTTACTAAGCCCTGGATGGAGATAAAGTGAACAGAGATTAAAAAAAAAGGGGGGTGACATTTACTAAGCAGTGATAAGAGCGGAGAAGTGAGCTATTGGAGAAGTTGCCCCATCAACCAATCAGCAGCTCTGTATAATGTTATAGTATGCAAATTATAGAAGTTACTTCAGTGCTGATTGGTTGCCATGGGCAACTTCTCCACTGGCTCACTTCTCCGCTCTTATCACTGCTTAGTAAATGTCTCCCAAAGTATCAACCAATCAGCTTCTAACTGACATTTTTTAAACCCAGCATTTGACATGGCAGTTAGACACTGATTGGTTGGTACTTTATCTCCGTCCACTTTATCTCTATCCAAGGATTAGTAAATGGACCCCTATATTTATTACATTTTGTACGCTTTTGAGGGTTTCAAACTAAAAACATGTAAGCTTGTGGGATATAGATATATATATATATATATATATATATATATGTGGAAAGAGTTTTATAGATCAGTGCGCTTATCCAACGTTCGAAAATTCCTTCCAAAGAAGGGGTCCCCGAATGTCAATATACTGGCCAGTTCCTCGTGTCACACACAGCTCTGTGTAAGCTTTAAAGCTGAGCTCCCTAAAGGTGGGGAACAGCCACTGAGGAAAAAGAGAGACAGATAGGCCTGATTCCAAGAATTTATCCGGTACTTACAATACAATTACGTGTCCACAATTTTCCGATTTATCTGAATTACTACACCATATGGCGCTTGTTCTTCTCCCCTACCTCCATATATATATATATATATATATATATATATATATAATTTCTGATTAATATAGTGGCAAAACATTCCATTCTTCCCAACAAATAATATTTCTAAAGGGGACTTGGGCACAGCTTTTTAGGGGCCACTTCTTAATACCTGTGGTCACATCCTCAGGGTGTGTCTGGCGTTTCTGAAGCACTTGATAGGGATGGTTATCAAATGGTTTGCAATCGATGATGCCATCTGTATTTCCATTGATGGCAATAAGCCATTTGACAGAAAACTATCAATGGTTTGCACTATTGATGAATATCACTGCTTGTGGAAAGCCAATCCAGGAAGGAATGGGGTGAAAATATGTGCCATGACCCCCGAAACAAGAAAAAATAAACAATAACTGTACCTCTCTGTCATCGATGGTGGAGGTCCGATGGTTCCAAAACTATTGAACATCACTGGCAAACCACTAATGTCCGTTGGCCATCTCTAGCATTAGGCTGCCCAATACCCCAGCAAAAACCTTCTTGAATTGACACCGTGGAGAGCAGGGGCAACATGACCCCGTTCGCGCCGCACCTCCCCCGCAACGCTCCATCTCCGCCCTGGAAACAATTTCCTTCACATTTCTCAATCTGGAAAATATGCTGCAGTCAGCACAGCTGGGACGTAGGCTATTCAGCAGAGACATCCAGCGGAACTTCCAGTCTAATTTCCCTACCGCAAACACTGGGCCAGTTAGGCCAACAGTCACTTAGTGTACCAGTATGAGGGAGGGCCCGCGCAGACACAAGTATCATGGCCGGCCTCAAAATTAAAGCCAAGTACTGTAGCGGTTGGCTGCTCGAATGAAAGGGGGCGTGGTCACGTTGCAGGAGTGTGGTTAGGGGGCTTCTGATGCTCTAGCCCACCCGGTTCCCTTCCCTGTGAATGGCGCACACACCATGGCAGGTGTGAGTAGCACCCGTTCACTGCTCTTTGTTGGATAGGTCCCTTGCATTGCAGCGGTGACTGAGACTTATCTCTCCAGCAGCAGTCCCAGCTGGGAAGAAGGGAAGGTGGGACAGAGCTGCCAAATGAAGACTGTCCTGCCATAATCGGGTCAGTTGGGACTTATGATGTAACTATATATAATTTGCCATGTACTAAATTGTCTCAAACAATTAAAGCATTATGTCTTCAGTCCTAATATTCTGTATAATGGGCCTAATTCAGTAAGGATTGCAAATTCTGCTAATTAGCGCAATCCTTTGGATCGCATGCTGGGGGCCGCCCATCACTGGGCAAGGCCGCGCAGCGTGCTGACCGTCGCCTCCCCCAGTTCAACAAGCAGAAACTGCGAATGCATCGCAATTTCTGCTTGTTAGCAGAAACTAAGGATGGCTCCTGCCGGCGCCGCCTAGCTGTGACCGCAGGAGTCCCTCCGCCATGTTCTTGATCACGGAGGCTGCGTGTGACATCACACAGTCGCCGTGATCACACCCCCAACATGCCCCCGTTCACGCCGCACCAACCCCGCAACTTTCCATCTCCGCCCCGGAAACAGAGCATTGCCGTCCCCCTGCCCGCCCCGCGACCGCCTCTGCCTGATTGACAGGCAGAGGCGATCACATTTTCTACGGACCGCCCGCAAAAAGTGCGGGCGCATGCGCCCGCGGGGCGATTGTAAAATTTCCGCGATTTGCCATCCAACCTAAATTAGCCCCAATATTAGGGCATTTGTCAACCAGTCAGATTTAAATGATATGAAATACTGTAAGTTCAGAACAGAAAATAATGACAATGAAAAGATTTCCCCTTTTATAATATAATTGCAAATGTAAAAAAAGGTAATGGAAGAGGGTTCTCCAAGCAGAAAATGAATTGAATGCACTTTATTAAGCCACATATTGCAGGCCACAAACACCTTTATATGAGTTCTTTATAATGCTTGCTGGTCACTATGCATTCTGACTATGCCTTCCCGAAGGGTGCAAGATTAGAACCCCCAGAATCCTTTGCACCTCAGGAACGTTTAGTCCGGGCTCCTTAAACGGACATACGGACATTGTTAGGTTTGTGTTATTAAACTTATGTAAAATGCCTTCTGATACGTTTTTAAACATAGACGTTGCTTTCTGTGATTGAGGGGTCTATTCATGAAGCAGTGAAAAGTGGGGAGAAGTGAGCCAGTGGAGAAGTTGCCCATGGCAACCAATCAGCATTGAAGTAACATTTGTAAGTTGCATACTGTAAAATTATGCAGAGCAGCTGATTGGTTACCATGGGCAACTTCTCCACTGGCTCACTTCTCCGCTCTTTTCACTGCTTCAAGAATAGACCCCTGAATGCAGGGGTGTATCTACACATTGGCCAGGATGGCACTCGCCAGGGGCGTCAGGCAAGGAGGGGGCGCCGCCTGGCTGTGCCACCCGCGGCCAAAGGGTAGAAAAGCAGTACTGTCAGACTGTACCTGGTGAGAGTCTGTTACTGCTGGAGCGGCGCCGGTGTCCGGCAGCACCGCACTTGTAACCAGACTCAAAATAAACGACAGCTCCCAGCAGCCCTTGTTGCTGGGATCTTCCGGCAGCAAGGGCTGCTGGGAACTGTAGTTTATTGTGAGTCTGATTACAAGTGCGGTGCTACCGGACACTAGTCTGATCACTAGTGCAGTGCCGTGCTGACGGACACCGGCGCCGCGCCGGCAGTAACAGACTGTCACCAGGTACACAGTAATTGTTATATAGCACAGTGCTATAGATCGGGATCCGGTCTGAAGATCGACAGTATCTAGGTCGACAATGATTAGGTGGACCACTGTAGGTCGACTGTAACTAGGTCGACATGGATGGAAGGTCGACAGGGTTTCTAGGTCGACATGTGCTAGGTCGACAGGTCTAAAGGTCGACATGAGTTTTTCAATTTTTTTTTTCTTTTTTTGAATTTTTTCATACTTAACGATCCACGTGGACTACGATTGGAAAGGTAAAGTGTGCCGAGCGAAGCGGTAGCGGAGCGAAGGCACCATGCCCAAAGCATGGCGAGCGAAGCGAGCCATGCGAGGGGACGCGGTGCACTAATTTGGGATCCCGGTCACTCTACGAAGAAAACGACACCAAAAAAAACAAAAAAACTCATGTCGACCTTTAGACCTGTCGACCTAGCACATGTCGACCTATAAACCCTGTCGACCTTCCATCCATGTTGACCTAGTGACTGTCGACCTATAGTGGTCGACCTAAACATTGTCGACCTAGATACTGTCGATTTGATGAACCACACCCCTATAGATCTATTTGTTGCTGAAGATAATAAAATAGTGTCAGTGTTTGGGAGAAGGGACTGTAGTACCTGGAAAACTACATGATTTTCATGCATGTTAGATGTAAGTAAGTAGTAAGTAAGCGAAAACTTTAACATATTGAGTGTAATAAGGAAAATACAAATCTTACCTATTTCAAGGCCAGGTTCAATGTATATCAGTTAATTGTATAATTGATCATTTTATCTTGGAAGTGATGGCACCCTGATGTTTTTTCTAACAGGAAGCACTTCTACCATCCAACTAATGGTGTTTGGTTAATGGCTGGGTCCATTTGTGGCTCATCTGACAGCAGCTCATTAGCATTTCATTCGGGATGCGGTCAAGATGCCAGCGTTTGGCATCCCGGCGGTCGGAAAGCTGACGCCAGCATCCCGAAACTGCTCAGAATGCTGATGCTGGCATCCCAACATAGGAGGTCATTCCGAGTTGTTCGCTCGCAAGCTGCTTTGCACACGCTAAGCCGCCGCCTACTGGGAGTGAATCTTAGCTTCTTAAAATTGCGAACGAAAGATTCGCAATATTGCGATAAGACATCTCTGTGCAGTTTCTGAGTAACTCGAGACTTACTCGGCATCTGCGATCAGTTCAGTGTTTGTCGTTCCTGGTTTGACGTCACAAACACACCCAGCGTTCGCCCAGACACTCCTCCGTTTCTCCAGCCACTCCCGCGTTTTTCCCAGAAACGGTAGCGTTTTTTTCACACACACTCATAAAACGGCCAGTTTCCGCCCAGAAACACCCACTTTCTGTCAATCACATTACGATCACCAGAACGAAGAAAAAACCTCGTAATGCCGTGAGTAAAAAACCTAACTGCATAACAAATTTACTTGGCGCAGTCGCAGTGCGGACATTGCGCATGCGCACTAAGCGGAAAATCGCTGCGATGCGAAGAAATTTACCGAGCGAACAACTCGGAATGACCCCCATAGATAGCGATGCAGAATGCCAAAATCCGGATCGAGTTGGTGCCAAAGTCTCCACTGGCAAGCTGCATGGGAGGGTTAGGCTGCGAGGGTTAGGGTTAGGCTGCAGGGAGGGAGATTAGGAAGGGTGGGTTAGGGTTAGGCACCACTGAAGAGGCTTTTTTTTTGGGGGGGGGTGGGGGGGGGCGGGTTAAAGTCAGACTGTGGGAAAAGTGGATTAGGGTTAGGGGGAGGGATGGTGTAACTTGAATACGAGACACTACTGAGCGGTGTAATGTGAATAAGGGGCACTACTGTGTGGCATAATTTGAATTGGAAGTACTATTGTGTCCACGCCCTTCCCCCACAAGACCATGACCCATTTCCAATACTCACACCTCATTTCAAATGTGTGTAGGGGGGGGCGCCATCCCATTACTTTGCCAGGGGCGCTTGGACCCCTAGATACACCCCTGCCTGAATGTCTTGCTTTAAATTATTAAGAGTGATGTGCGACCTGCTTATGAAAGTTAGTGGGCCCTCCGTATCGTGGCTCTAGCCCTTACGTTCCAGCAAGTCATTGACTTGCGGAGTTTTCTTGGACACTTCTTGGAGAGCCACAGGTGGTCTAAGGCAGGTTGAGGCTTTCATCATATAGAGCAGGCATGGCCAACCTGTGGCTCTCCAGCTGTTGTGAAACTACAAGTCCCAACATACCTTGCCACAGTTTTGCTATGAGGGAACGCTAAAACTGTGGCAGGGCATGCTGGGATGTGTAGTGTCACAGCAGCTGGAGAGCCACAGGTTGGCCAGGCCTGATATAGAGCAATAGCCATCTGGCTAATCTGCACATTAACCATATTGAAGGGGCAACAGATGCTCAGTGCAGAGCCTCAGTTTCTCCTGCGGCTTATACGTGATGGACGACAGCCCTTGTAGAGGCCCTGGCTCCTCCCCAGCTGCACATATTTCTCTGTTCTGACTCCCTGTGGTTTCACAGCTTGTACTGACAGCCCCAGCATTGTAGAACTCTGTACTGTCCCCGCTCCCTGGATCATGTTTTCACTTTGATTCCAGCAAGGAACTCATTAAGTGTTCACAGAAGCATAGAAAAAGCATCACGGAAGGACTTGTTGGCCTGAGCACTCATTGCAGCTTCCATGAAGCCACAATGATCCTGGGGTATCAGCGAACTGGCAAGGGGGGACCCACCGTCCCTTTTTTCCCTCAGTAGGTCATTTGGCCCTGAGGGGTAGGGGAGTAACGGGGCCCTTTTCTTTTTGGAGAGGGTCCAAGAACCTACGCCCCCAGCACATTTGGCACAGACACTGGGTGATGAGCCACGCACCTCGGTTCTTCAAGTTAAAAAAATTAAAATTAAAAAAATCAGCGAACTGGAATCACATACTCCCATAAGCTCCAGGTTAAGACTTCATGGGGCCCTAGGCAAAAGGCTGATTTGGGCCCCAATTCCTAACTCCGTTTGTAAAAATAAAAATAAAAAACAACACAAAAACATAACCTGGGCCACTCGGTGGCCACTGGGCAGTAGGCAGGAGCCTAGGTTGCCTAATGGCTTCCATCACCAATCACTCCCCACACTTTCTGCACAAGACTGGTACCTTCTATAAGAACAGCATTCATTATTCATTTTCTAAGGAAGTAACACTATCCCGGATTGATACATTGGCCCTCATTCCGAGTTGTTCGCTCGGTATTTTTCATCGCATCGCAGTGAAAATCCGCTTAGTACGCATGCGCAATGTTCGCACTGCGACTGCGCCAAGTAACTTTACTATGATGAAAGTATTTTTACTCACGGCTTTTTCTTCGCTCCGGCGATCGTAATGTGATTGACAGGAAATGGGTGTTACTGGGCGGAAACACGGCGTTTCAGGGGCGTGTGGCTGAAAACGCTACCGTTTCCGGAAAAAACGCAGGAGTGGCCGGAGAAACGGTGGGAGTGCCTGGGCGAACGCTGGGTGTGTTTGTGACGTCAACCAGGAACGACAAGCACTGAAATGATCGCACAGGCAGAGTAAGTCTGGAGCTACTCTGAAACTGCTAAGTAGTTAGTAATCGCAATATTGCGAATACATCGGTCGCAATTTTAAGAAGCTAAGATTCACTCCCAGTAGGCGGCGGCTTAGCGTGTGTAACTCTGCTAAAATCGCCTTGCGACCGATCAACTCGGAATGAGGGCCCTTGTAAGGAAATAGTTCTGTCCTCCGCTGGTAAGTTGATGGGCCAAGGAAAACGTTCAGCAAACTGTTAAAGAGCCAGTTTTTAAGAGCAGGATCAATTCCAGAAATAGAGAACTATTGGGAACACTTCTCTCATTAGTAAGGGAAAAAGCCCATTCCTCTCCTTTCGTTCTTGCGCTCCCACCTCGCCGTCTGCCAGCGACAGCTCTCTCCGAGCATTTCATACGCCGTGCTTGTTACATTTGCAAGCTTTAAACAATATTTATGTCCGCTGTTATAGAATAAGGATTCATAAGAGGGCGATAAATCTCGCTGTACATCACAAGCCATTAATGTCTGCTATATATCTCCCTCGTTCCGGGGCTCTCATGTTTTTGGACAGAAACTTTATTTCTTTACAGGTTTTAACCGCCGACAATAAAACTATGATATGTAGAAATGCAGATAAGGGGGGTCATTCCGAGTTGATCGCTAGCTGCCGTTGTTCGCTGCGTAGCGATCATTTAAAAAAACAGCTAATCTGCGCATGCGTATGCACCGCAATGCGTACGCGCGTCGTATGGGTACGAAGTCCATTGTGGTTTTGCACTGGTTCTAGCAACGATTCCAATCGCACAGCCGAACGCAAGGAGATTGACAGAAAGAGGCCGTTTATGGGTGTCAACTGACCGTTTTCTGGGAGTGTTTAGAAAAACGCGGGCGTTTGCTGGGCAGGTATCTGACGTCATTACCATGTCACTCGTCGCAGCAATCATCGCACAGGATAAGTAATTACAGGGCTGGTCTTGCTTTGCATAAAATGTGTTTGCAGGCGCTCGGCTGCACAGGCGTTCGCACTCCTGCATAGCAAAAATACACTCCCCGGTGGGTGGCGACTATTCGTTTGCACGGCTGATAAAAACTGCTAGCGAGCGATCAACTCGGAATGACCCCCAATGTCCTGATTGGGTACAAGCCAGATAGCACAGGTTTCTAGGGGTGTATGAAGCTAAAGGGACATTTACTAAGCAGTGATAAGAGCGTAGAAGTGAGCCAGTGGAGAAGTTTCCCCATCAACCAATCAGCAGCTCTGTATCATTTTATAGTATGCAAATTATAGATGTTACTTCAGTTCTGATTGGTTGCCATGGGCAACTTCTCCACTGGCTCACTTCTCCGCTCCTCAGAATCGGATCAAGATCTTATTGGGCCTTGATACATGATACACATTATTGGCCGCTAATATTGTATTTTGCCTAATTTCACATTTATGGCATATAGCACCGGTCCTGTAATCATGTGGCCTGATAGATGATTATTATTATCCTTTATTTGGCGCCACAAGGGTTCCGCAGCGCCCAATTACAGAGTACATAAATGAATAATCGAAACAGGAAATAGCGACTAACAGTTGAAGACAATGGTGGTCATTCCGAGTTGTTCGCTAGCGGCATTCGTTCGCTGTGCAGCGATGAGGCAAAAAAACGGCACTTCTGCGCATGCGTATGCGGTGCAATGCGCATGCGCGGCATACTATGACAACGAACGATGTAGTTTTACACAGGGTCTAGCGATGCTTTTCAGTCGCACAGGCAGCCGCAGAGTGATTGACAGGAAGAGGGCATTTCTGGGTGTCAACTGACCATTTTCAGGGAGTGTTTGGAAAAACGCAGGCGTGGCTGGCCGAACGCAGGGCGTGTTTGTGACGTCAAATCAGGAACTGAATGGTCTGAAGTGATTGCAAGCGCTGAGTAGGTTTAAAGCTACTCTAAAACTGCACAAAATTGTTTTGTAGCCGCTCTGAGATCCTTTCGTTCGCACTTCTGCTAAGCTAAAATACACTCCTAGTGGGCGGCGGCATAGCGTTTGCATGGCTGCTAAAAACTGCTAGCGAGCGATCAACTCGGAATGACCACCTATATAGGACAAGTACAGGGTAAACAAACACAGCTACAGCAGTAGACGATGCTGACATAAGTATCGGGGTGGCAGAAAACTGCGGGATTTGGTGCCGACGAAGATGGTTAAAGTAAGAGAAGGAAAAAGAACGTGAGGGTTGAGGGCCCTGCTCGTGAGATCTTACATTCTAAAGGCTGTTTCAGGCCAGAGGCTTATTCTTTAGGTGATCCGGAATTGGTTTTGGCACTATGTATATAAACAAAACAAGTATGGATGAAGTGAACGAAGGTGGTGCACAAGGAATATACACAGCTTAACGTCAAACAGTATGTGGACACGACAATACTGATGTCGGTATGCCGACACGATCATATGATTAGTTAATGCAATTCAATTACGTTGCTTTAAAAGTGATCATAAAGCATCATGTTTAAAGTGATATTGCCGACACAGTTATAATGCTTTAACATACATTACAACCCCATGTCAGCAAACTGGCGTCAGTATTGTCGTGTGCGCATACAGTTTGTTGCCAAATTCCCACCTCCCTGTCTGCATCTGCGCCCTCTCCTCATCTACTGCTGATAGATAGGCTTTGCTTTCTCGTTGGAGCTTTGTTTAGAGTCAGAGGGAAAGGAGAGGGGAATTTGGGCAGGCGACTGAGAACCACTCAGGGCCACCTGCTGTGTGTATACAAGCTCACTGTCTCCCACAGAAAGGTCTCTGTCCAAATACAGCACATAGACACAGGCGGAATGACCTCATTCCCTTCACGTAGCACAAAGAAACTCCATTTTACATGTACAGTATTTATCCCTAGTTGGACCCAACCACCATTAACGCCTCCCACACCCTACATAGATCCATGGAAGTTGACTGCAGATAAGAACCACTTCCCCCATCTAGTCTCTCTCCATTCGCACGGGCGATCGCAAGGAGATTGACAGGAAGAAGGCATAGGTGGGTGTCAACTGACCATTTTCTGGGAGTGGTTGGAAAAATGCAGGCGTTCCCAAGCGTTTGCAGGGCGGGTGTCTAACTTCAATTCCGGTCCCGGACAGGCTGAAGTGATCGCAGTGGCTGAGTAAGTCCTGGGCAACTCAGAAACTGCAGAAAATCTTTTTGTATCGCTCGGCTGCACATGCGATTGCACATTTGCTCAGCTAAAATACACTCCCCGGAGGGCGGGGACTATGTGAACGCAGGACTGCAAAAAACAGCTAGCGAGCGATCATGTCTGAATTGCCCCCTCAGAGTCTTATTTTTTGATTAATGAATAGCAGCCAGTACGGGTAAGATGGTTCTATATATATTTCTCATACGTCCTAGAGGATGCTGGGGACTTTGTAAGGACCATGGGGTATAGACGGGATCCGCAGGAGACATGGGCACACTATAAGACTTTGAATGGGTGTGAACTGGCTCCTCCCTCTATGCCCCTCCTCCAGACTTCTGTTAGACTTTGTGCCCAGGAGTAATGGGACACACACTAGGGGAGCTCTCCTGAGTTTCTCTAGAAAGACTTTTGTTAGGTTTCTTATTTTCAGGGAGACCTGCTGGCTACAGGCTCCCTGCATCGTAAGGGGAGAGAAGTCAGACCTACTTCTTAAGAGTTCAAGGGCTCTGCTTCTTAGGCTACTGGACACCATTAGCTCCAGAGGGTTCAATCACTTGGTTCGCCTAGCTGCTTGTTCCCGGAGCCGCGCCGTCACCGCCCTCACAGAAGCCAGAAGAAAGAAGCCGGGTGAGTATGAGAAGAACAGAAGACATCAGACGGCAGAAGACTTCAGTAACGGAGGTAAGTGCAGCGGTAGCGCTGCGCTCCGTGCTCCCACACACCAACGGCACTCACAGGGTGCAGGGCGCTGGGGGGGAGCGCCCTGGGCAGCAGTTACTGAGGTCTCGATGCGACTCGCACAAAAGAGCAGAGTCGGGCCCCAGGCACCGCGTGCGATACCCCCGCCAGTACATAGCAGCGGTCGCGCTGCGCGCCAGTGCTCCCACACACCAACGGTTTTACTTGGGTGCAGGGCGCAGGGGGGGGCGCCCTGGACAGCAATTTGTATATTGTTTAGGAGGCATATAGTGTATATACACTATATACGGTCCCCTGCCTGCTTATAGAAAGATAATATAACGAGGCTGAAGTCCGCCGATGAGGGGCGGGGCTTAGCCCTCACACACACACACAGTGTTCAGCGCCATTTTTCACTGTCCCCGCCAAAATATGTGTACAGCACAAACAAGGGGGGGCACATACTTTTAGTGTTATGTTGAGGGATATATAACACTATTTGCTTTTAGAAATGGGCATGTAATCATTGTTGTGTATATTCTCTGTGTGCTCCCTGACAGATATACCCTCTATAGTTCACTTGTGTCGACATGCGTGAGTGTTCTGTCACAAACACCTATGGGGTTCACTGTCGGCATCGCCGACGCCTGTTTGGTACTTGATACAGTAGATGCTGAGTCAACAGGTTGGTAGTGGTATGCTTGTTAAAAGTAAACACTGTATGGGAGACACAGTAGTATGTGGGTGACCCTGTCGACACCAACTGTTATTACCGGGTGTAAATTGACATACTGTATCTAACTTATACCTGTATATATATTTATATGTATATATATGGTACGGTTCCATGGGCCTGTAGCTCGTGCAAAGCCATGGTAGTATTTGTGGGGGAGCGATATTAAAATTATATATGTATACTTCCCTCGGACCCCTCGGGGTCGCAAGAATGTTATTTTGCCTGGTTACTACTCCCTGCTGTCGACGAATACTAGGTTTTCTGTCGACTATAATGTTTCCTTGTAGATCCACAACTGGGGCATTCAGTACATGGTCATACACATTCAGAACACATTAATGTCACTTGGGACCAGAAGTCTCCGGACAATCCGTTTATATATGTTATATATATATTAGTGGTGGGCAACGATTAAAATTTCTAATCGTGATTAATCGCATGATTTTCATAGATTAATCGCGATTAATCGCATTGTTATGCGCAAGATTCAATAATGAATTCAAAAGTAGTGTATTGCGCTCCTGGTTGGCTGCCAGTACTCAAGTTCCTATTGGCTCGCTGGTGGCCAGCAATACACTTGAAATGGCACCGGCGCTGTCACGGTCTCCATGGCTGCCTGCAGCTAACTACTGTATGCACCACACATGTCCCACCAGTGCCAGATATCCCCCAGTGCCAGATAAGCCCCCAGTGCCAGGTATACATGCCCCCCCAGTGACAGATGTTCCCCCAGTGCCAGGTATACATGCCCCCCAGTGACAGATATACCCCCAGTGCCAGGTACACATGTCCTCCCAGTGCCAGATATGCCCCCAGTGCCAGGTACACATGTCCTCCCAGTGCCAGATATGCCCCCAGTGCCAGATATCCCCCAGTACCAGATAAGCCCCCAGTGCCAGGTATACATGCCCCCCAGGGCCAGATATGCCCCCAGTGCCAGGTAAGCCCCCAGTGCCAGGTATACATGCCCCTCAGGGCCAGATATGCCCCCAGTGCCAGTTATACCCCAGTGCCAGGTACACAAGTTCCCCCAGTGCCAGATATGCTCCCAGTGCCAGGTATACAACCCCCCCCCCCAGTGCCAGATATCTAAGTTCCCGCATACTTGCACTGCTGCCCATTCCTCCCCCCTGCATTCTACAAAACTTACATTTTGAGGGGACCCGGGAGGCAGCAGCAAAGATCGGGACAGGGCCAGCTGCCTGCGAACCGCCAGGCAGCCACGGCAAGGAGGAACAGAGCTGCAATGCTATTCTAACTACAATGCCGTCCGTGAGCCAATCGGAGGTCACGGGCTGGCAGCCAATCAGTAGCTGCCAAATGGCAGCTCCTGATTGTCTGCCGGTCTGTGACCTCCGATTGGCTCACGGACGGCATTGTAGTTAGAATAGCGCCGCGGCTTAGCCTCTGTCCTTCCAAGGCAGCTGCCGGTGCGCGTTAAAATAATTGTCGCCCGTTAATTAGCTAATGCGTTAACGCGATATTATCGCGTTAACTTGCCCAGCCCTAATATATATATATATATATATATTTGGGATATGTGTGTAATTGTGTATTACATTATGTATATTCATATTATGATTTATAATGAATGCTGAAGTAATAGTATTCCTTCTCATGTGCTGGTCGCTCTGTTGATAAAGCTCTAAGTCGGCAGTGACGAGTTGGTCTCAGATCCTCTCAAGGAGTCCAAATGTTTATTCTTTTCCCGTCGCTGATAGAATACTGTGAAAGTCAACTCCTGGTCGACACGGGGCCCTGTCACAAAGGATCATATACAGGAAGCTAAGTGATATTTTATTTCTATGCTTTGGGCTTATTTGCATTACATGCACATGTGGGAGTGTTTATATTCGGAAAGACATCCGATAGAGTTACCCTAAAGAGAGACGGGATGTTCCTTATGTTGGTTCTTCTCTATAACATTGCGGCAGGCTGCCGTACGTATACAGGAGGTGTGGCCGGGGGAATGCTGAGGCTGACTCCGAGAGATACTGGAGTTTTTCCCTGGGACGGTGTACCGCTGTTTGGGGTTGCCTCAGTTCAGTCAATCTCGGCTGATACTGCTGGTAAATCGAACTTCGTGAGTTAGATTCCCTCACAACGGTTGGTGACGCATTCAAAGGTAAGAGTTCTGCGTCTTTGTTAGGTTCACAGAGGCGGATGTCGTTTTCTGTTTCTACCACATCCACCACATGTCGCGGAGTCTATCTGGCTGGACCCCACTCCGGTGGGGACTCGTCTACTACTTTTCAGTTAGTCCGGGAATAGACTAGGACCTGTGAGTTAATTATAAAATCCAAAGGGGGACATTCTGGAGTTACAGATGTTTCCCCTCACTGATTTTCTAATAGATTTGCCGTTTCCCCTTTGGAAGGGGAGATAGTACGCGACGCCATACCAGAGGTGCGTCAGGTTCAGGGTATGGTCCTGCTGTCCCTGTTAAAAAAAAAAAAATCTCCTGATTAAGGCGAGGTCAAGAAACAAGTGGTGCAAATCGTTATTTCTCTCTGACTGTTCTTCAACACAGGGAATGGCTGTTGTTCCCAACGACGCAGATGTCGGAGGTGGGTATCATAGTAGATACTGAACGGTGGAGGTTCTGTGTTTTTCCTGTGGAAAGAGGTCTGAGGATCCAGAGTCGGATCAGATTTGCAGTGACAATCCATCAATATGTTCCGTTGTTGAAGCAGATGAGTGCGGCCTTAGAGGCCTTTTCGGTGAGCAGGTCAAATGCTGGAGTGGTTTTCAAGAGACCGGTTGGAAATGTGGTCCGGGTCTCACCTGCTCATGCACAGGAATATAATCCTAATGGCCAGGATATCTCTCCTGTGGTGTCTGCTCGGTTCTCACCTTCTAGAGGGACGAAGGTTCGGGATCCAGGATTAGATCCTGGTGTCCATGCATGCAGATCTCCGAGGCTGGGGAGCAGTCCTTTCAAGGGAAGTATTTCCAGAGGAAAAGGTCAAGCTGGGAAGCTTGTCTGCAATGAGCTTTCTTGAGTTAAGAGCTATTTTCGACGAACATGTTCTTGGTGATCTGCCCGTGTTAGCTCTGTCGGACGAATTGACAGCAGTGGCGTAGTAAGCCGCTAGGGCGGAACAAGGTGCAAAGCGGCAATGTCAGAAGATGCAAAGGTTTGCCGCTGGGTGGAAAGACTGGTAAACGCTATCTTAGCAGTCTTCGTTCCGGATGTAAAGGACGGAGAAATAGATTTCCTCTGAAGCCGCGATCTCCATCCAGGAGAAATACAGTCGTCATCGAGAAGTTTTCACAGAAGTGACAAGTCTTTGAGGAGTGCCTCGATTGGACATGTTGGCGTCTCGCCTCAACGAGAGGCTTCAGGGATGTTGTTCCAGGTCAAGGGACTCTCACGCTATAGCAGTGGACACCCTCATGACACCTTGGGTGTTTTTAGTCGGTCTATGTGTCCCCTCCGCTTTCACTCTTTCTGAAGGTGATAAACGTAAGAAGAACAAAGGTTCAGGCGATCCTCATTGTTCCGGTCTAGCCAAGGAGAGCTTGGTATCCAGTTTTTCATGATTTACTCATAGAAGATCCCGGGCCTCTTCCTCTACGGGAGGAACTGTTACAGCAAGATCCAGGCGTGTATCAAGACTTATTGAATGCCATATCCTAGCCCGAAAGAGTATTCCCAGAAAGTTGTTTCCACATTTCTTCAAGCTAGAAAAGAAGTAACGGCAAAGCCTTACACCGTATTTGGTGTAAATGTATGTCTTGGTGTGAATCCAAGAAAGCTCCTACGGAAGATTTTCAGCTGGGTCGTTCCTCTCCATTCTTTGCAAGCAGGTGTGGATGCAGGCCTAAAATTAGGCTCCATTTCAGTGCAGTTTTGGCCTTATAAATTTTCTTTAAAAAAATAAAAAAAAGAATTGCCCACCTTTTCCGGAAGTACAGACTTTCGTGAAAGGAGTACTGTACATCCAACCTCCATTTGTGCCCCCATTGGCACTGTGGGACCTTGACGTGGTGTTGCGTTTCTTGTGTCACACTGATTGGAACCTTCATGAATGGTTGTGTTAAAATTTCTCTCTTGAAAAGTGGTCATGCTATTGGCTTTGGCGTCCGCAAGGCGGGTGTCGGAAGTAGAGGCTTTGTCTCGCAAGAGCCCTATTGGATCTTCCATGTGGATAGAGTGGAATTGAGAACTCGGATAATAGCTCTGCCAAAAGTGGTTTCTGTGTTTCGCAGAAACCAGCCTATTTTGATGTCTGTGGCTGATTCAAAGTCTCTCGAGGTAGTCGGGGTTTTGAATTTTTATGTCGCCAATTTGGCTCAGATTGGGAAAACAGAGACTCTGTTTGTCTGGTATGCTCCCAGCATGATTGGGGCGCCTGCGTCTATGCAGTCTGTTACACGCTGGATCTGTGATACGATTCGGCGTGTTTGTTCTACGGCTGGATTGCCGTTACCGAAGTTGGTGGAGACCCATTCTACTAGGAAGATGGGCTCTTCTTGGGCGGATGCCCGAGGTGTCTCTGCATTCAACTTTGCCGAGAGGCTACTTGGTCGGGTTCAAACACTTTTGCTAAGCTCTACAGGTTTGATACCCTGGCTGATGGGGACCTCATGTTTGCTCAATCAGTGCTGCAGAGTCGTCCGCACTCTCCCGCCCGGTCTGGAGCTTTGGTATAAACCCCATGGTCCTTACGGAGTCCCCAGCATCCTCTAGGACGTAGGAGAAAATAGGATTTTAATACCTACCGGTAAATCCTTTTCTCTTAGTCCATAGAGGATGCTGGGCGCCCGTCCCAGTGCGTACTGTGTCTGCAGTTATTGGTTATGGTTACACTCTTGTGGTGTTTCTTTTCTGTCAGGCTGTTGCTGACGTTGTTCATGCCATGGCATGCGGTGTATTTTGATTATTGGTTGGGTTGACACACAGGTTGTGTTACGTATTTATCAGCATGTGGCTGTGTATTTTTTCATGCTGTTGGCTGGTGTTCTATTGAATGCCACGTTCTACGGTATGTTCGTGGTGTGAGCTTGTATGACACTCACCGTGTTTAAACAATAAATTCTTTCCTCAAAATGTCCGTCTCCCTGGGCACAGTTTTCTAACTGAGGTCTGGAGGAGGGGCATAGAGGGAGGAGCCAGTTCACACCCATTCAAAGTCTTATAGTGTGCCCATGTCTTCTGCGGATCCCGTCTATACCCCATGTTCCTTACGGAGTCACCAGCATCCTCTACGGACTAAGAGAAAAGGATTTACCGGTAGGTATTAAAATCCTATTGTTTTGTTTTTTGTTTTAGTACATTCAGTTGTTAATGGAACAATAAGATGTGTTAAAATAGTGTTTAAATGGTTACATTTTATCTTATCATTGTGGATATCATACAGTAACTCCCAACAGTACCAATTTAGGAGGGTATTCAATAAGCGGCGAAATCGCGGCAATTTACAGCGATTGCCCTTTTCACCATTTTTGTGTCTTTTTCGCAGGTATGAGCGCTCCCGCGATTCGCCCTATTCAAATCTGTCCATACCCCCCAAAAAAGTGAAACTAACATCGGATAACAGTATCAAAGCTTATTTTTGGTCATAATAAACGTATTTCTGTTACTTAAATTGGGTCAAATGGCTGTTACATGCATTTTTTTTTTTAAAGGTAAAGAAATAATGAAGGTTCGTTTTTTTTTTCCAGCAAAATGAGCACTAAAATGTAACTTGAGGTACATAAAAATGGGTATAAGTATATATCTGGGTCATTTTTATACTGGTAGGTCAGTTGGATCCCAACACAAATTAACCCTAGTATGAATGTGTGTGCGTGTACATGTGGTAGGGAAGATAGATTGTAAGCTCCACTGGGGCAGGGACCGATGTGAATGGGCAAATTATTCTCTGTACACCGCTGCGGAAAATATGTGCACTATATAAATAACTGGTAATAATCATTTTGGGGACTTTTTAAAAAAAAGTGGAAAGAGACCAATTACTCCCACCTGCAAGTCTAAAAACACTTGTCCGTCTCATAAAGCACCCCAATATACCTGTCCCATACCTTGTGCCCCAATTTCCATAATTTTGCACTTTTTCACCACAAAAATTATATGTCATTATTGGCCAATTAAAAATAATTAAAAACTTCCAAGTGCCTAATTACTCATTCAGAGGTGTGTCCCAGAGGTTCAGAACCAAATCCTGACATTTTTAACTTAAACTAGAGATTTTCCCCAAGTTTATCACCTGCTCAGAGTTGGTGAATTGAAATTCGCAGTAAAACTACAGCAAAAAAATGTTTTCTTGGACAATTGAATAGGCGTTTGGCAAAATCTACGCAAATTGCTGTAATTTTGCGTCTTATTACCGTGAAAATGCATTTTCGCCAGTGATTGAATATACCCCTTAGACTGAAAAGTCCACACTCTTGTCCCGATTGACAGGATTATGGAAGTCTGATGCTTCAGAAGCACCGTGCAGGCCCCAGCCGTTACCCATGCGGCACAAAACCTCGGCCTCTTGACGTTCTTTGCCACGGCAAACATCATGTCGCACAGTGCTGGGAGGTATGGCCTCTGAGTAAGCGCCTGATTAAGAGATGGACGTAGTTAGCTACAGCGTCTTTGTCTGGAGACGCTGTGCTAAAATATGCAGAAGGAGCAGTTGGCGCCTGTAGTGGAATTCCCCCACTGCCGGCTTTTGTGATCCGCTTCTGCGTCTGAATACCGGCTGATCGTCCCTGATGATTGTATAGGTGCGTATGCAGTAGCGATATCCGATAAATGACTTAAAACGCTCCTGCAACTGTCTAGGTCAAGGGTCGCATCTTATGTGCGGTTTAATATTTAAACTGCGACCTCTAGATCAAACAGGAAAACGTAGTCACTGAGCTATTACTAGCTCAGTGTGTACGGGAGCCACAGGGGGCCAAGATGGGGTCACACTGCTCAGCTAATCGGGAACACTGCAGGTGTGTACGCAAACATCAGGGTTATGTGCATCTCCGAAATAACCCCTAAATTCCGTAGAGTTCTATTAAAAAATGTAAAAAAATCCTCAAAAACAGGACGTACCACGTAATTTTTTTAAAAAGTTCATCAATGACTCCCGCCTTCGGTATTAAATCTGGGCACGGAAGCTAGTACAGCGTCATTGTCTTATTTGCAATATTTATATTCCACGCTAAGCTCTTCAATACAGAAGCAATCTGTCCATATGCAACAGTTTTTCATTTCTGTATGAAAGCGACTCTCCGTAACGGTTTTCTAAGCTGTTATTTTTGTGTTACCCGGGACCTGAGGCCCAGAATGTAGCTGGCACAAGAGCTCCAGATTGAATGGCAGAAACTGTGTGTTTCTGGCTGCGGACGGCGTCGCTGGAGCCAAGCGCACTCCAGTTGCTGCTGAGAGTGAGGGAGTGCAGGAGGGACTGTGCGTTATAGTGCTAGCATTCTGCAGAACAATCAGCCAAGAATTTAAATTGCTGCAGATGACTTGGATGAGGTTAAGGCACATCCGGCTAGGAGAATGCCTTTAACAAAGTGGTATTGGAAGGTTATCAACCGGTTAACCCTCTGGTAGCTCCTCCTGGCTCATTGTGCGTGCTGTTTTATGTTGCGGGGCGCACGAGAACGGGTTACACCCATTTTTAATGACTTATGGGTTTTAAATAGGCTTTATGACTGAATGTTGGCAGGACGTCATCCATTTAGCAGCACACGTGCCTATAGAAAATCCATATTTTATAATACCGCGCTCACTGCAGACTAGCAGCCTTTTTAATATGGGATAGCATTGTTCCCCCTTAGTACTGTAATCTAGTATCTGGATGATAGACAGTCTTTGCGTCGACACAATATGAATGACATGCATTATGTGGATGGGTACAAAATATCGATATCGCTTAAAGTTGACATGGCAGTGGTCGACACACATTGGTCGACTTTTTTGGGGGGTCATGTTTTCCAATAATTTTCTAGATTTACTGTCCATGTAGATTATGATTGTGGTCACATATTACCAAACATACAAGATTTTACCCTCAAGGTTTTTTTTATAAAAAAAACTTGTCTCAGCTATCGACACGTCTATTTTCACCCTGTCGACCTTTTGTGCCTGTCAGCCTTACCCACCGTCGACCTTGTATCTGTCGACATCCCTCATGCGTCAACAATCATGGCAGTATCTCATCCTGTCGACGTTTCTACGCTCCTCTTCCCTTGGCAATAAATGTAAATAATTAGGCGGGTTGGGGGAAGGGTGAGTGGACAGCTCTCGTCCAATCAACATCCATGTAAGAATCGATCACGGCACGCTTTGTATTTAAATGAATCCTAGCGGTCAACCTGGGGTTAGGACTAGTTTACATGCTAACAAAGGTCAGTTCTCCCATACTGTGGTGGGGGTCACTGGTGAAGGAGACCCCCACAGCTCTGCAAGTTGGGTGGAGGGTAGATGTCAGCTAGGAAAATACATTTTAGCTGGAATTATCCTTTGAAATCCTAGAACGTACTTCAGGGTTACTCTGGACAGCAGATTCTCAATGCAGCTCTTCAGTTGTTCTTATTAGAGTAAGACTACTATCTACTTATGACCCGTCACATTTTGTTCCTGTTAACGAGCTTCTGTTATCGTCGCTGTTTGCAGAGGTAACAGATGGTGTCATGTATGAATTAAACAAAAGGCCCACGCTGGGACAGCGGCTTCGATAGATTGTTCGTGCGAAGTGTTATAAGATAGTGACTGCGATCGTTATCACCTTACTTCCTGGTTCTGAGCCGGCCTACTCATGTCCTGGTTCTGATCCGGCCTACTCATGTCCTGGTTCTGAGCCGGCCTACTCATGTTCTGGTTCTGAGCCGGCCTACTCATGTCCTGGTTCTGAGCCGGCCTACTCATGTCCTGGTTCTGAGCCGGCCTACTCATGTCCTGGTTCTGACCCAGCCTACTCATGTCCTGGTTCTGACCCGGCCTACTCATGTCCTGGTTCTGATCCGTCCTACTCATGTCCTGGTTCTGAGTCTGCCTACTCTTGTCCTGGTTCTGATCCGGCTTACTCATGTCCTGGTTCTGAGCCGGCCTACTCATGTCCTGGTTCTGATCCGGCCTACTCATGTCCTGGTTCTGAGCCAACCTACTCATGTCCTGGTTCTGATCCGGTCTACTCATGTCCTGGTTCTGAGCCGGCCTACTCATGTCCTGGTTCTGACCCGGCCTACTCATGTCCTGGTTCTGATCCGGCCTACTCATGTCCTGGTTCTGACACAGCCTACTCATGTCCTGGTTCCGATCCGGCCTACTCATGTCCTGTTTCTGAGCCGGCCTACTCATGTCCTGGTTCTGACACGGCCTACTCATGTCCTGGTTCTGACACGGCCAACCCATGTCCTGGTTCTGAGCCGGCCTACTCATGTCCTGGTTCTGATCCGGCCTACTCATGTCCAGGTTCTGCCTACCCATGTCCTGGTTCTGATCCGGCCTACTCATGTCCTGGTTCTGATCCGGCCTACTCATGTCCTGGTTCTGATCCGGCCTACTCATGGTCAGAGACAGGCAGGAGCAGCATCATGTCGTGGAGGGGTTAGAGGACCCCTGTCTTGCAATGCTCTCCCCATTGGACAGACATCTTCAGATGCCGTTAGCTGTCAGAGTCAAGCTTCAAAAAGGCTAAACTATCTCAGAGCTTCATCAATTGGTTGAGACCAGAGTCCCCATTGAGAGTTACCTGGGCTGCAGTATTCTGCGCTAGTTTGCAAAATACAGGAGCTATCTCTAATGGAATACATACCTTTTACCTGCGGCCGGGATCCCAATCTTTTGCATACACTTTTCTACCACAGGTTCCATCACTCACATTTACATCATTTGAAGTACATTCCATTAGGGTTTACTCTCCTTTCTCTCTGCGTGTTGCAGCTATCTACCGCCCACCTGGGCATCCAAAACAATTTTTGGAAGATTTTTCTGCCTGGCTCCCTCACTTCCTATCCTCTGACATCTCCACCATTATCATGGGTGATTTCAATATTGCTATTGATTGTCCAAAATCTGCTGCTCACGCCTCCAAACTACTCTCTCTAACCTCCTCTCTTGGCCTCTCCCAATGGACTGACTCCTCTACTCATCAGCAGGGCCACTGCCTTGATTTAGTATTCACCAGACTATGCTCCATCTCTGAACTCACTAATACTCCTTTCCCCCTCTCAGATCACAACCTTATCACCTGCATGCTCTCCTAGGTTAATTCAAACCCTGTGTTGCTGAAGTCCTCCAATCTTCCTCAAACCCGCAGAAATATTAACACAATTAATCTTCAAGGATTTTCCACTTCACTCCAACAACTGCTTTCACCTATTTCTGCATTCACCTCTCCTGAGATGGCTGTATCACACCTTAATGAGACTCTAGAACTAGCCCTTGATGAAGTGGCTCCAGCTACCCATCACACTCCACGTAGGCCTAGATGTCAACCATGGCACTCCAAATTAACAAGACAACTACAAAAACTCACACGAAAACTTGAACGTCAGTGGCGTAAATCTCATATTTCAAGTGACTTCCTCACATATAAGACTGTCTACCATTCTTATAGAAATGCCCTGGACACTGCCAAACAAACATATTTCCAAACTCTTATCTCTGCTCAAGCCTCTAACCCTAAACGACTCTTTAATACATTTAAATCACTTCTGAATCCTCCCTCACCTACCCCACCAGCCACTATCAAGGCACAGGATCTTGCTTCCTACTTCAAGGAGAAGATTGATAAGATCCGAGATGAAATGGTATGCTCTTCGGCAGCCAGTGACCTGCTCCGTTCTTTACCTGAACCCTCTGGCACTCTCTCTTCATTTGATCCCACAAATGAAGATAAAGTATCATCACTCTTCTCATCCTGCTTCTCTACTACCTCTCCTCTTGATTCTTTACCCTCACAAATAAGTAAAGCTCTGTCTCTGGTGCTCATCCCTACCTTAACTAACATCTGTAATCTCTCTCTCGCTTTCTCTACTGGTATTTTTCCTTCACTCTTCAAGCATGCAGTGATTACTCCCATTTAAAAAAAAAAAAATCTGACCCTAATGCTCTCTCAAACTACCGCCCTATCTCTCAGCTGCCTTGTCTCTCTAAGCTACTTGAGAGACTTGCCTACACTCGACTCACACACTTTCTTAACTCATACACTTTGTTGGACCCACTTCAGTCAGGCTTCTGATTCCAACATTCCACAGAGACAGCACTGACTAAAGTGGTTAATGATTTGGTCACTACGAAGTCTAAAGGCCACTACTCACTACTTATTCTTCTAGATCTATCTGCTGCATTTGACACTGTAGACCACTCTCTTCTCATACAGACACTACAATCCCTAGGTCTTGGCATCCTGGATGACATCTCGCCACCTCAAACTGAATATTTCAAAGACAGAGTTAATTATATTTCCACCGGCCAATAGTAGGTACCAACCTGATATCTCTATCACTGTTGTAAACTCGACTATCTACCCTACCCCACAAGCTCGCTGCCTAGGTGTCATCCTTGACTCTGATCTGTCCTTTGTTCAACACATTCAATCTGTCTCTAGATCATGTTACATGCATCTAAAAAACATATCCAAAATACGACCATACCTTACACAAGACTCTGCTAAAACTCTAATCCATTCTCTCATTATCTCCTGCATTGATTATTGCAATAGTCTCCTAACTGGTCTTCCCAAACAGAGACTCTCACCACTACAATCCATTCTGAATGCAGCAGCGAGGCTTATCTTCCTCGCTAGACGTTCATCATCTGCAGATCCACTCTGTCAGTCCCTCCATTGGTTACCTGTACTCTACCGCATTCAATATAAAATACTTTTACTCACACACAAGGCCATTAACCAAACTACACCAACGTACATCACTTCGCTTATCTCAAAATATCTCCCAGCCCGACCTCTTCGCTCTTCACAAGACCTGCGTCTCTCATCCACACTCATTACTCGCTCCCACTCACAATTGCAGGACTTTCATCGGGCTGCACCCACTCTGTGGAATGCCCTCCCACGCACAATAAGACTCTCCTCTAGTCTTTAAACCTTCAAGCGTTCTCTGAAAACTCACCTCTTCAGGCAAGCTTATCACATTCCAGAACCGCCCACATAACTTTCATAAACCTTCCTATCAAATTGCATCCACTCTGCACAGTCCACACATATCCTCACATGTCTTCTCATTCTATGCAATAGATAGCACCTTTCCTTGTGTACACATGCCTATTTCCCTATAGATTGTAAGCTTGCGAGCAGGGCCTTCCTACCTCTATGACTGTTTGTTATCACCCAGTTTGTTATTGTTATTTCCAATTGTAAAGCGCAACGGAATTTGCTGCGCTATATAAGAAACTGTTAAAAGCGGTATCCCTGCCACCATTATGCCGGCAGCGGGGAGAGCGCTACAAAGCCCCTTGCGGGCACGGTGGCTCGCTGCGTTCGCCGCAGGACCTATTCTCCCTCTATGGGTGTTGTAGACATCCACAGAAGGAGAAAAGCCTGTGACACCGGTATTTTTTTATCGTTAGCTGTACGCAAGTTGATTGACAGGAAGCGGGCGCTTGGGGGTTGTAAGTTGTACTAACCGTTTTCTGGGTGTGTCAGGAAAAACGCAGGCGTTACCAAGCGTCTTCAGGGAGGGTGTCTGACGTTAGCTCCGGCCCCGATCAGCCTGATGTGATCGCACTGTAGCAGTAAGTCCTGGGCTACGCACAGACTGGAAAAATCATTCGATGGTGAGGGCGTTGCAAACGGATTTGCAGCTGACCGGCGATCGACGAGATTTTTGTAAGGCGTAAGCAGACATGCACGTGGCGAGTTTTTACTCTGGGCGGCGACTATCTGATCGCAGCCCTCTGCAAATTCGCAGAGGTGTGATCAGGTCTGATTAACCCCTTAGTTCCTGTGTCTGATCCAGCAACGGTTTCAGGCTTCGTAAATAGGCCCCTGTAGCCTTCAATCGCAGATCACACAACTTGCGACTGTGCCTGATACAGCAACGGTTAAGGCTGCTATTACACGGCGTTCCCAGACAGCACAGATGGGCATGGACGCCAGATGGAAAGAACTCTGAAAAATATCTGATAAAAAAAATTAAAAAAGTTGTAGGAACTTCAAAATACAAAGGTGAATTTGTGATGGGAAAGATTGCAGATCTCTGTATTCATAATTACCTCATAAAACATGAACATGTTTGTAAACTGGTGCTGTTATGTTGCCCCCCCTGAAAAATCACCCCTGCACATAAATAGATTTTACATACAGTAAGGCGGTGGTTACGGGGGAAGCTTTTATTAATATATACATAAGTCTTCAGTTCTCTTGAAGGACACTTACCTTTTCTATAGTTTCTCCGGGTGCCGGCCATAATGAATCCTTTTATCTATAGGCAAGTCAGGATCAATCAAAGTTGGAGTTATCCTATAAAATAATATATTTATATTTCAAATATATGAACTCCTCTTAATTATTTTACTCATTGTCCTTCTTTCAGCAGTGATTACTCAAAGTGATTAAGGGGGACATTTACTAAGCAGTGATAAGAGCGGAGAAGTGAGCCAGTGGAGAAGTTGCCCATGGCAACCAATCAGCAGTGAAGTAACATCTATAATTTGCATACTATAAAATTATACAGAGCTGCTGATTGGTTGATGGGGCAACTTCTCCACTGGCTCAGTTCTCCCCTCTTATCACTGCTTAGTAAATGTCCCCCTAAATCTTAGTTTGCATTGACAGTCTCCTGTTCCGTGCAACTCTGCACAATGGATTTATTTTCTGACTAGATACATTTTTAAAGCAGTCGGTATGTTGGTATCTGTTTGATCAATATAGATACGAACAATCCTTCCAAACCCTTCTTTAACCGTTGCGCTTAGATGAGTCTAGTATGAGGAATACAAAAAAAAAACATTTTTGCTAGCACATGGCTATATCCCGGCTATACATTTTCTCACGATAATGAAGAAAAACATAAATATTCTTTAAAAGTAAAATCTTGCTTTTTTATTTCAGTACAATTACAGGACAGATCCTGCCAAGTTTTATCATCTGGGTCTTCCTGATGAAGCTGTCTCTTGATTATTTCTTAAAATGTCTGGTGACAGTCATGCCAAAATCATGGATTATTACCGTTTTACAAGGCACATCCAAGCCAAACCAAATGTATTAATTTCCTAAAGAATAGTTGGAGATTCACATGAAAGGGACACACATTGTAATGGCAGCTGAACAATGTGTGGTTCTGCCAAGGGAGAGAAAAGTCGTTTTTGTTTCACAAGGTTCTGGAATGCTTCTGTTTTTATATGATTCCTGCTTTGATGTCATATCTAGGGCCTGACCCATTACGTTTGTCTTGGCAAACACAAAGACTGACTTTAAAACAGTTTATGGCATAAATTAAACAAGGATAACTCCGCTCCAATGTTATTTTGACTGAGTCTTGCAATAAAGATTACCGCCATCAAATCAGTATTTTAAAGCTTCTTCCAGATAAAAATGTTTTAAAATAACATAATTCTAAATGTTACAAAGGAAATACATGTTGTATGGATGTCTTGTTAAGTAAAACATCAAAAACTTTGTTCAAAGGTTATTCCTAATAAAGCATTCCATTGTGTCTCACAATAATGTTGACACTGGGTGGCGCTCTAACACTGCTGTCCATTGATAAATATTTGTACAAGGCAACCTATAAAAATATCGGATTGGTACCCAGCATTGGCCAAGCCAAGACTGACCTCTTAATTTCTTGGTTACAAATACAACATTGACGACAGAAAAGTGGGAGAGGGGGGAAAACTGTGCAAAGGATAATTTATCACCACTTTTGTGGTGTAGGATAAGCCCCACTATCCATAGACCATAGAGAGGGGACGTTGGGTTGGTCCTGTACGTAGTGTTGCAAATGTTGTCCATTAACACTGAAGGCAATGCGTGAAAGAAAGTACATTTTATGTGGTTCCATTGGTCGAGTGTTGGAATGTTGAGATTAGTACTCATTTCCTCTAAGGATTCCACTTCTTATCTGGAGTCAACCGTAAGATTCTCAGCACCTTAGGAGGATGTTCTGGACTGAAATTTGGGTCGCAGAAGAGAGGATGAAGGAGAGACAATTTCTTTCAATGCATGTGCAAGATTGTAAGTGTTGGATATATTAGAGTTGCAGGCCAGATGTTTGCTGTATGTCCGATACCCAGAATTTGTGTGTGGACTCTCTAAAAACCAATGGATATTGGAGTAGATCATGGTCACCAGCTCTCCTGAGCGTGGGCATAATCATTCGAAGATGATTTTTCCGATGGGGAATGGACACCCAAATATCAGCAAGGTCAGAAAAAAATGGATAAACCTTAGAAATATGTAAACTTTTATAATATTGCTTCTTCCAAATCCAAGAGACGGTTGTTTAAACCCATTTATAAATATTGGTTCTAATCGTGTACCATGGCATGGGATGGAAAATTAAGGAATATAATTGAATGAGATCAGGCATTTATTATGGCTAGTGGCCCAATGGAAAATGAATGACTTTAGTCCATACGTTGGGTAAGGAGACATCATTGGTATGTACCAATATTTATGGAGACGTTTTGGAACAGTATGCCATTTATCTGGATACTAATAGAGTTTGTGAAGTAAGAAGGCATTAACTGAGGACATAATATGGGGTCCAAGTTCCAGGTGTCTCATTCTTATTTTATGCACACAGTGTATAAGGTTAACACAGGAGCCTCATAGTGATGACTAAAACCTGCTGGGTCAAGATTGATAAGGATTGGCTGAAGTGGGCTGAGGCAGTAAGCTAAGCGTCTTCATAGAAGGCTTTTACCCCATGTTCAATTCAAACATTGCTCTTATGAGTGTGCATTTGTTAATTGTTCTGTATAATGATTTTTTTTTTTGAGTCAGGATCAGATTATCTAGTTTGAATAAAAGTTTTATCTGACCGTGATGTTTTTGCCCATTACTGTTATTATTCATTTCCCTCTGGCCACGAACCTGGGAGCCTCCCAGACCACCTCAAGGAGGTTGCAGGTAAAGAGGCGCTATGGCAGTGGTTCCCAAAGCGATCCTCAAGGCACCTCAACAGTCCAGGTTTTAGGTATATCCATGGCTCAGCACAGATGGTTAAATCAAATTGACTAAGGTGCTAATTAAGTCACCTGTGGTCAAGCATGGATATAGTTAAAACCAGGACCGTTGGGGTGCCTTGAGGACCGCGTTTGGGAACCTCTGAGCTATGGGCAAAATAGTAATCAACTATTACCACTTCAGCTACACTGAAAGGTCCTCAATCAGTTAGGTATTTTGCTTCCAACCTGTGCCCTGGGGGACAAAGTCGAAATCAAAAAACAGGCACAAGGTCAGACATTGTAATGTTGCCTATAGACCAGTGGTTTTCAAACTCGGTCTTCAGGACCCCACATGGTTCACATTTTCCATGTCACCCAGCAGCTGCACTGTGTATCACCAACTGTCACATTTTAAAAATCGACAGGTGACCTGCAAAACATGAACCGTGTGGGGTCCTGAGGACCGAGTTTGAGAACCTGTGCCATAGACAAAGCTTGTGGGCAGAGAACAAGTGGAACGTATATGTAGAAGGTTTAGTTTCTGGTGTTTGGTTTATTAATACGCCAGATGTCTGTAAGGTGTTACTGGTGAAGACCTTGCTTGATGTGCTTTAGAACAGGGTAGAATAGGGAGGAAGAACTTGAGATGATTGATAACTTTTTACTTCTGTAGAGCAAATGTTCTGAAAGCTCCCACCACAAGCAAAGGGATATTTTACAAATAATATTAAGGATAAGTTCTACTGCATCAAATGCTTGTAGGGCAAATTTCGAGAAAAATAAATAGCAGAACCAGGGTTGGGGAAAAAAAACACAAAATAGTAAAAAAAAAAAAAACCAAAGCAATTTTTTTTTTATAAACCGTTTTGTTTTGTTAAACCAGTTTTTTGTTGCATTAATGTGTTAATGGAAAAAAATTAACTCCTGCTTATTATATTAATGCTGTGAAACATTGCTGTGTATTAGAAACCTTGATCAACCATGTTTTAATGCTTTCTAACATTAATCTAGGTTATTAGGCTTTGATTTGATTTATTTTACATCTTTCAATAAAACCAATTTGTTACTGCTTATTTATTTCTATTACATTTGAATATATGCAGATAGGGAAAACATACAAAGCACACTCAGAGACATATCAATAGGACTGAAGGTTTTGTATTGAAATAAACATGAAGGAGATTTCTTGGTGTGTTGCCTCTTTAATTTGTTGGAGTTGTTTACCCTTTAATATTGAAAATGTTAGTTGTGGTTTTCTCCTGTCCTATAGGATTGTTAGAGAAGGAGTTTGTAGAGTCTTAGCTGATGCTGGGCAGATTTAGTACCTCTTTCTGATCTGATTCACCCTCCCACCCTTCTTATATCTCTGTTATGTGGGTGAATTTACTGCATTGGTTCAGCTCACTCAAATGAAGACCACAAGCAACAAGTATGTGGAAAAATACAAGAGGGATTCCCTTATAATAGGCTTTAGTGCCCTGTAGTCGCAGCATAATTAAAAAAAAAAAAAAAGGGTTTAAAAAAAACCAAAACGTGGTTCAAACTATAGTTTAAACCTACAGTAGGTGGTTTAAACCAGCCAACCCTTTTAGAAACCACCGATTATTTATAAGTAAAGCACTAATACACTGTAATCCATTGGGATCGGTTATTCATTCACTTTTATCAATCTAATACAAGTTAATTTTATAAATTGTTGATTGATTGCTATTCTGCAATTAGCAAACAAACCGTATTGTGTTCTTAGGTACAAATACATCTGCTAAGCACACAACGACTGCTTCTATGCCAGACCAGAGATATTATGCAATGAATGAATGTAATATATATATATATATATATAGATATACATATATATATATTTGTGTGTGTCATTAGTTTTAACATTTTTACATTTTTCCTTTAATCTTCAATGTTTAAGAATTTCTCTCTAAAATTACAAATGACATATATTGCTTCTTAACTTATTATTTTTATTAATCTATATCCTCCCATGTGTCCCTGACAGATATTTATTTGATGCTCGATGAACCGATGAATAATATCACAACATCACTGGGTCAGACAGCAGAGATGCATTGCAGAGTTTCGGGGAACCCCTCTCCTACCATACGATGGCTAAAAAACGACGCCCCTGTTGTTCAAGAGCCCAGAAGAATATCCTTCCGTGCAACTAGTTATGGCTCCAGACTGCGCATACGAAACCTGGACACCACCGATACCGGATATTTCCAGTGTGTGGCAACTAATGGGCGAAAAACCGTCTCCACCACTGGGGTGCTGTTTGTCAAATTTGGTGAGTTTTAGTAATAAATGGAAACATTTCATGTTTTGTCAAAAATATTACATTAATAGCAACTCCAGTTTAATAATCTGTGATCCTTCCTATGTTTCATAAAGCCTTTAGTTACTATGTATAGTAACTTTCAATGAGGATAGAAGTTACTGTAGCACAGATGTCATGTGATCTTTCAGAGCCAATGTAGGGAGAGCTGACTGCTGGATGATGTCACAGGATGTTTCTCAGGGGCACAGTGAGCATGCTCCAGACAGCGTGTGGCTTGTTCATTCTCTCATTAATACTGACAAATAGTAAAGCTGCACTCAAGCTGACTAGCTTCATACTGACATGTACAACGGTGAACATGGGAGAAACTAAACAGCTGGAACACACATTAAATGTAACGGTACTCTTTCCAAAGAAGGATGTACTGACTTTGTAACTTACCTGTGTACTACATTACCATCTAATATAGAGATTCTTAAGGGCCCCATACACTAGAACGATATGTCTGAGGCTGAAGTCAGAGGCGATTTCCCTTGAACTCTCCCGGGAGCTTCCCGGGAGTGGTTCCATACGATTCCATACGATTTGGTACATTTTGCATGCGATATATCGTATGCGATCCCAGCCATGCCTGCGGGAACCGACATATCACGACTGCAGCACTAACGATCTAGGGGAGCCGATCCGACCCTCACGGAAACGTGCATCGGATCAGATTGGAAACACATCCAAAATGCCCGATTTCACCCGATATATCGTCCCGAATGCCCGAAATTGGATGAAATCGGGCATTATCGTTCTAGTGTATGGGGCCCTTTAGTCCTTTCTAGTTACCTACAAAGCATAAAATACATTGAACCTAACACCTAAACATAGTGGCGTGTACACACGCCCGCCCAGTTCAGCTGTCAATCACCGCCGGCCGCCGCAGAATGTGTACGGGCGGTCGGCGCCGTACACACACAGCGACGCGCCAATATATCGGTCGATATATTGGCCGTCGGCTGTGCTGCGCGGCCGACGCGATACGTCTGTGAACGACGGAGTTCACAGACGTATCGGCTGTACACACTGGCCGATGGTCCCGCGATATATCGGCCGTTCAAGAGAACGGACGATATATCGACCAGTGTGTACGGGCCTTTAGAATCATGATTAATGTGCTTGTTACTAAACCTTTCACTAAAAACTACATTGATGTATGAGTGAGGCACTCCGGTCTCTAGGTAGACCACACTTAGGTCGACCACTATTGGTCGACAGTAACTAGGTCGACAGGGTTTCTAGGTCGACAGGGTCTCTAGGTCGACAGGTCAAAAGGTCGACATGCGTTTTAAAAATGTTTTTCTTTTTTAAACTTTTTCATACTATACGATTCACGTGGACTACGACTGGGAATAGCAACCTGGCGAGCCATGCGAGGGGACACGGCACACTAATTGGGGTTCCCGGTCACTGTACGGAGAAACCGACACAAAAAAAACCCTCTTGTCGACCTTTTGACCTGTCGACATAGACCATGTCGACCTAGACACTGTCAACCTAAGTGTGGTCGACCTTCCATACCACACCCCTCAAAGGATTAGGCTGAATCCTGTGTTTTGTGCAGCGCTACTAATGAGTGCCATACAATTTATCCTTACATTAATATAAACACACAGGGGTCAGTTATCTTGCAAGAAGGCCATGGTTGCTTAATCAGAGAAATGGGAAAATAGAAATACTGTAGGTGCATATACATAGTTTCTCATACGTCCTAGAGGATGCTGGGGATGCTTCAAGAAAAATGGGGTAAAGACGGGATACGCAGGAGACATGGGCACACTTTAAGACTTTGAATGGGTGTGAACTGGCTCCTCCTTCTATGCCCCTCCTCCAGACTCCAGTTAGATTCTGTGCCCAGAAAGACTGGTCACACACTGAGGAGCTCTACTGAGTTTCTCGGAAAAGACTTTATGTTAGGTTTATTATTTTCAGGGCGCACTGCTGGCTACAGGCTCCCTGCTTCGTGGGACTGAGGGGAGAGAAGCAGACCTACTTCTCTGAGTTCAAAGGCTCTGCTTCTTAGGCTACTGGACACCATTAGCTCCAGAGGGTCTGATCACTTATTACGCCTAGCTGCTCGTTCCTGGAGCCGCGCCGTCACCCCCCTTGCAGAGCCAGAAGAAAGAAGCTGGGTGAGTAAATGAAGAACAGAAGACTTCAGTGACGGCAGAAGACTTTGTGACTCTGAGGTGCCGAGCTGCGCGCCATTGCTTCCACACACACACAATCGGCACTACAAGGGTGCAGGGCGCAGGCGGGGCGCCCTGGGCAGCATGTATACCTCAGAGAGAGACTGGCAAGAGAGATATTAAGTGCCTGGGCACTAAATACAAACCCCCGCCAGTATAAATATATAGAAAATAGCGGGGCTGAAGCGCACCATGAAGGGGGCGTGGCTTAGCCCTCACAGCTCTATCCAGCGCCATTTTCTCCTCAAAGACGCTGGCCCTGCCAAACGCACTGCTGAACAGTTCACAGTGAAAAACGAGGGGGGGCACAGTTGTTTAGTGCAAAATATGTTAAAAATAAAGCACAATGTATGAGTATGGTGTAACAGAGCTGGTAAACGTCTGCTATGTTTCCCTGACAGAAAGTACTGGGTCTATTCCTTATAGTCGGCATGTCTGAGGCTGAGGGCTCTGCCAAAAACGGCTATGGGAATGTCCCTGTCTCCCCCTGATGGTACCTGGTTCATGTAAATAAGTGTCAATATGTCAGTAGATGTAGGTTTTTCAATGAGAAAACTATATGGGAGACACAGACGTGTGTGGGTGACCCTGTCGGCACCAACTAACTGGGTAAAAATTGACATGATAATGTGATGCATTTCAGAAAGCTATACCTGTATGTATATATATATATATATATATATATATAGTACGGTTGCATAGATCTGTGGCTCAGACACAGACGTAGTAATTTTTATGGAGGGCGTAATATTAATAATATATTTCCCTCAGACCCCTCGGGGTCGCCAAAAAGTTTTTTTGCCCAGTTGCTGCTCCCTGATATCGACACAAATACTATTTCTTATGTCGATCATGATGTTTCCTGATTAGATCCACAACATCGGCATTCGGTACATGTTTCATACACATTAAGTACGTAATAACGTCACTAGGGACCCTGCTGTTCCTGACAAAAGATATATATATATATATATATATATGTGTGAATATGTGTATTTAAATGTGTATAGTCATATAAAAAATTAATAATGAATGCTGAAGTAAAGTTATTCCCTTTCATGTGCTGGTCGCTCTGTTGAAAGCTCTAGGTCAGCCGTGACAAGATGGTTTCAAATCCTCACGAGGAATCCGAGTGTTATTCTTTTCCCGCCTTGGATAGAATAAAGTGAGAGTCAACTCCTGTTCTGCACGGGGCCCTGTCACAAAGGATCGTATACAGGAAGCTAAGTGATAATTTAATTATATGCTTTGATTATATTTGCATTACATGCGCATGGGCGAGTGCTTGTATTCAGGAATGGTCGGTTACCTTGTCATCCGATATAATTACCCTGGGGAGAGATGGGATATTCCTTAGTTGGGTCATTTCTAGAACATTGCAGTATACTGCCGTGCGACTACAAGAGGTATAGGACTCTTGGGTTCGGGGGGCCAATTCCATGGCGGTCTCGGCTAGGACGTTGTGGATTCACCAATGGAATGCTGAGGCTGACACCGAGAAGTACTGGAGTATCTTACCTATGAAGGTGAAACCTAGTTTGGGGATGGCTTTGTTAAGTTGATCTCGGCAGATACCACTGGTAAGTCTACCGTCTTGAGCTATGTTCCCTCACAACGGTTGGTGACGCATTTTTGTAGGATGCAGTCATTTCGACCGGATGGATACGTTTTTTCCCCCCTCCTTGACAGGTAGAGGAAGGTGAAAAGGTAAGAGGTAAGCAGCCTTTTCAAGTTCGCAGAAGCAGAAATCATCCTCTGTTTCTACCACATCCACCGAATGTCGCTGGGTCTATTTTGCGGGAGCCCACACCTGTGGGACTACGTTTAATACTCTTCAATCAGTCCTGGAATGGACATGGACCAGTGAGTTAAGGAAAGAGTCCCAAGGGAGACATACTGGAGTTTCCAGATGATTCCCCTCACTGATTTTTCAAATAGATCTTACCGAGTCTCCTCTGGACGGGAAGGTAGTATGTGACGCCATACGAAAGTTGGGTCATGATCAGGACATTGTCCTGTGTCCCTGTCAAAAAAAAAAAAAAAGAGCTGTTATTCAAGCTTTTTCGTGCTTCTGAGCCCGGTAGAACAATCCCAAAAAAATTCTACTTAAGAAGTTGAACTACAAGATGGAATCTCTCAGGACAGGGATCTCCAATCTGTAAAAGGAGAAAGAGGGTCTAAGTACGGTTTCTTTCGCATTAGGCTTACCTGGGTTTGCTATTCAGGATTGTCATTGCCAATGCACCGGAGTGATGGTGGTTTGATGGTTTTCCTTCAGTAGTAAAAGCCATTATTATTCTGTACTGGGACACTCTCCTGACTATGGAGAGGTTAAGAAACAAGTGGTACAATTCGTTGTTTTATCTCTGACAGTTCTTCAACACAGTGGTTGGCTCCTGAACTTGCCAGAATCACTGTTGATCCCAACGACGCAGATGTCGGACTTGGGAATAAAGTTAGATACAGAACTGTTGAGAGTTTGTTTTTTCCAGTGGAAAGAGATCTAAGGATCCAGAGTCGGATAAGATTTGCAATTGTGTAAATCCATCAATACGTTCCATTGATGAAGAAGATGGTTGTGGCCTACGAGGCCATTCGGTGAGCAGGTTAAATGCCAGAGTGGTTTTAGCGGGACCAGTTGGACATGTGGTCCGGGTCTCCTCTGCGCATGCACCGGAAAATAATCCTATTTTCCAGGACCAGAATATCTCTCCTGTGGTGGATACACAGTTCTCACCTCCTAGAGCATAGGTTCTCAAACTCGGTCCTCAGGACCCCACACGGTGCATGTTTTGCAGGTCTCCTCACAGAATCACAAGTTAAATAATTAGCTCCACCTGTGGACCTTTTACAATGTGTTAGGGAGTAATAAATACACCTGTGCACCTGCTGAGTTACCTACAAAACATGCACTGTGTGGGGTCCTGAGGACCGAGTTTGAGAACCTGTGTCCTAGAGGGATGAAGGTTCGGGATCCAGGATTAGATCCTGGGGTCCATGGATACAAATCTCCGAGGCTGGGGAGCAGTCTTTCCAGGGGAAGAATTTCCAGGGAAAACGGTCAAGCCAGGACGCTTGGCTGCAATAAGTATTCTGGAATTAAGGGCTATTTACATCGGCCTTCTGCAAGCGGAGCATCTTCTTCGCGATCTGCCCGTCTTAATTCAGTCGGACAACTTAACAGCAGTGGCGTAAGTAAACTGCTAGGGCGGAACGAAGAACAAAGTGGCAATGGCAGAAGCCACAAGAGTTTTCCGCTGGGCGGAAAGGCATGTAAACGTTCTGTTAGTGGTCTTCATTTCGGGTGTAGACAACTGGGAAATAGACTTCCTCAGCAGACACGATCTCCATCCAGGAGTGTGGGGTCTTCATTAAGTGGTTTTCACAAAAGTGACAAGTCTTTGGGGAATTCCTCAAATAGACATGATGGCGTCTCGCCTCAACAAGAAACTTCAGAGATATGGTTCCAGGTCGAGGGACCCTCAAGCAATAGCGATGGATGCCCTGGTGACACCGTGGGTGTTTCAGTCGGTCTATGTGTTCCCTCCATTTCCAGTTTTTCCGAAGGGATAAAGATCATAAGAAGAACAAAGGTTCAGGCGATCCTCATTGTCCAGATCTTCAAGAATTACTCATAGAAGATTCCTGACCTCTTCCTCTACGAGAGGGCCTGTTACAGCAAGGACCGTGCGTGTATCAAGACTTACCGCAGCTGCGTTTGACGGCATGGCGGTTGAACGCCATATCCTAACCCGAAAGGTAGAGATGAGCGGATTCGGTTTTACTCGGTTTTACTCGGTTCTCAAAACCGAATCTTATTGGCTCACGGATGTCACGTGTTTTGGATAGCCAATAAGATTCGGTTTTGAGAACCGAGTAAAACCGAGTAAAACCGAATCCGCTCATCTCTACCGAAAGGGTATTCCTAGTGGAGTCATTCCCACACTGCTTCAGGCTAGAAAAGAAGTAACGACGATGCTTTTACACCGTATTTGGAGAAAATATGTGTCTTGGTGTGGATCCAAGAAAAAAATTTCAGCTGGGGTGTTTGTTCCATTTTTTTGCAAGCAGGTGTGGATGCGGGCCTAAACTTAGGCTCCTTTAATGTACAAATTTCGGCCCTATCTATTTACTTTTAGAAAGAATTGGCCTCCCTTCCAGAAGTTCAGACCTTCGTGAAGGGCGTGCTGCACATCCACCCTCCCTTAGTGCCCCCTGTGGCACCGTGAGATCTTAACGTGGTGTTGCAATTACTTCAATCTCATTGGGTTGAACCTTTGCGTAAGGTTGAGTTAAAATTCCTTACTTGGAAAGTGGTCATGCTGTTGGCCTTGGCATCCGCAAGGTGGGTGTCTGAATTGGCGGCTTTGTCTCACAAAAGCCCCTAGTTGAGAACTCGTCAGCAATTTCTGCCAAAAGTGGTTTCATCGTTTTACGTAAACCAGCCTATTGTGGTGCTGGTGGCTACTGACGCCTTGGCGGAATTGAAGTCTCTCGATGTGGTCAGAGCTTTCAAAATCTATGTCGCCAGAACGGCTCAGATTGGGAAAACAGGGGCTCTATTGTCCTATGGGCTCCCAACAAGACTGGGGCTTCTGCTTCCAAGCAGTCTATTGTACGCTGGTTCTGTAATGCGATTCAGCATGCTCATTCTACGGCAGGATTGCCGTTACCGAAATCGGTGAAGGCCCATTCTACCAGAAAGGTGGGCTCATCCTGGGCGGCTGCCGAGGGGTCTCGGCATTATAGCTTTACCGAGCTGCTATTTGGTCGGGATCAAACACCTTTGCAAAGTTTACAAGTTTGATACCCTGGCTGATGAGGACCTCTTGTTTGGTAAATCGGTGCTGCAGAGTCATCCGCACTCTCCCGCCCGTTCTAGAGCTTTGGTATAATAATAATAATAATAATAATAATAATAATAATTTTATTTATATAGTGCTCTTTCTCCAATAGGACCCAAGGCGCTTAACAGATACATAGCATAATATAGTACAGAAAATAATGAAGTACATTTTCATAAAATACAGAAGCATGAAGATACTAAAAGGGACATTATGTAAATGCTTGAGTAAACAGAAAAGTCTTGAGTCTACTTTTGAAGGATTCTATAGTTGGGGCCTCTCGCACTGTGCGGGGAAGTGAGTTCCATAGAGTCGGAGCCGCATGACTAAAAGCTCGACCCCCAGATGAATTACGGTAGATTCTAGGTACTGCTAAAAGTCCTTCATCTACAGATCGCAGTAATCGAGTGGGGCAGTATGGGGTCAGAAGCTGTTTCAGGTACCTTGGGCCTTGGTCATGTAATGCTTTGAAACTCAGTAAGCCAATCTTGAAGATGATTCGCCATCGTACAGGCAGCCAGTGAAGGAAGTAGAGGATGGGTGTTATGTGGCTAGAACGGGGCTGGTTGGTTAATAGCCTGGCAGCTGTGTTTTGCACCAGCTGTAAGCGTTGCAATTCTTTTGCTGGTAGACCAAGGTAGAGGGCATTACAGTAGTCTAAACGAGATGATACAAATGCATGTATGACTTTTGGCATATCATCTGAGGGAATTAAGTGCTTGATTCTGGCTATGTTCCTCAGGTGAAAGAATGAGGATTTGATTGTGGCTGATATCTGATGTTTAAGTGTCAAGCCACCATCCAGGACAACGCCAAGATTCCGCACACGATCACTGGTCTCTAATTCTGAATCCCCGAGTGTAAATCCAGTTGGTTGGCTATGCTGCAGTCCTGTCCTTTGATGTTGCGGTCGTATGATAAGGACCTCTGTTTTAGCCGGGTTCAGTCGCAGCCAACTGGCGCTCATCCACTCCTGTAGTTCAGCTAGACAGCCATTTAGGGTTGCTATTGGGTTATCAGTGCCCGGAGCAAAGGACAAGTACAGTTGTGTATCATCTGCATAGCATAGTATAAACCCCATGATTCTTGAAGCATCCCCAGCATCCTCTAGGACGTATGAGAAAATAGGATTTTAATACCTACCGGTAAATCCTTTTCTCTTAGTCCGTAGAGGATGCTGGGCGCCCGTCCCAGTGCGTACTGTATCTGCAGTCATTGGGTATGTTTACACACATGGGGGTAAATTTACTAAGATGGGAGTTCTAGTTAAGATGGGATTCAGATTGTACTTCTCATTCATCTGGTACCTTCTAGAATATAATACCTGGAATCTGATTGGTTGCTATGGGCAACATCCCATCTTAAATAGAACTCCCATCTTAGTAAATTTACCCCATGGTGTGTTCTGTTTAAGTCAGCCTGCTGCTGACGATATTCAGGCCATAGCATGCGTTATGTTGTTACTGGTTGTGTTAACACACATAGGTTGTGTTACGTTTTATGTCAGCGTATTGCTGCATATCTTTCATGTCGTTGACTGGTATTCTATTGAATGCCACTTCTGCGGCATATTAGAGGTGTGAGCTGGTAAAATGCTCACCGTGGTTTAACAATAAATTCTTTCCTCGAAATGTCCGTCCCCCTGTTCCTATAACTGGAGTCTGGAGGAGGGGCATAGAGGGAGGAGCCAGTTCACACCCATTCAAAGTCTTAAAGTGTGCCCATGTCTCCTGCGGATCCCATCTATACACCATGGTTCTTGAAGCATCCCCAGCATCCTCTACGGACTAAGAGAAAAGGATTTACCGGTAGGTATTAAAATCCTATTTTGTCTCCATTATTACTCTTTGACCATTCACAAGCTCATTCCCAAATGTCCACATTTTTTAAGGGATTGTCCCAATAGGATTTCCTTAAAGGGGGAGTGGTCTACCTGTAATAAGGTGTGGCTTCACAGGATTTTGGATAAGTTAGGGTTTGGATGGTTCAGGAAGCTTGGGCTTGAAATTTAGCAATTTTGCTTTTTTTTTAAACAACTGAAACTGTGTCTCATATGAACACCAACTAAATCTGACTAAATCCATTGCTGATTTAACCCACTTTATTTGTTTCATTCCAGGTCCTCCGCCTACAGCAAGTCCAGGATCCGTGTAAGTTACTCAGATGATGACAACTCATCTATACCAGAGAACTCTGTTATTTTGCTTTCTCTGAATCCCATCATTGAGCACCAATATTGTATTTAGCTACGCGTATGGACTGTTCAGTCAGGAAACCTTAGCTGCTGTGGTATTACCTAATCAGCAACATACAGTGAAGGCGTCCATTTTGTAATCTGAAGAGTGACTGATAAGCTAGATATAGCTCCCAACTTTACAAATTGTGGAATTGGGACAAATGTGTTTGAAATGGGGTCTCATTCACTCATCACAGGGGTGTGTTCATGTGTCACGGGTATGTGGTCAGCCTACAGACATGTCAGGTCACCCCGTAGTCCCTTTCTGCTCCCCTAAACTACACCTTTTCGAAACTGCATGTGCCTTGGTGACCAAGATATATCCCCCAATCTTTTGGCCTACTCAGGACTGCTGGACAGAAACCAGATAGGTTGGGAGGTACTGTAGGGCTAAAAATGTGTATATCCCACAAAATAGACACATCCTCTGTTGCTTTTACTTAGACAAAATAGTGTCTGGTGTTCCTCTTCTTTAAAATACACATTGTGAAAGCAGCCTTTTTCATGACCTCCCACCTGTCCCGATTTAGGTGGGACAGTCCCATATCTTGTCCCCAGAGGCAGAATATCACCCAGAAATTAGTGTTGTTGGGCAGAATTGCGTGGGGTTTGGGCAGACTTGGCGGGGGTTTGGGTGGATCGAGGTGGGGCGGAGTGTGTCCTTTTTCAGATGTCTAAATATTGGGAGATATGGTCCACACACTTTTTCACCAAACCCAGCAAACTCTCATTCTAAGCCCTCTTTCCCATTCTCACTGTCTACCCGATCTGTGTCCCCCCTGTCTGCCCTTTAGAATGTAAGCTCTCACGAGCAGGGCCCTCTCCCCTCATGTGCTTTTTCTTCTCTTACTTAAACTATCTTCTATTCCATACTCCCTTCAACGGCACCAGATCCCTTGGTTGTTTGACACTCTGATACTTATTGCAATGTCATCTACTGACGCAGCCAGGCTTATATACCCTGTACTTGTCCTGTATTGTCTTGAACTGTAAGTCACTGTTTTCTTGTTTTGCTTATTTGTTTATTTACTCGGTAATTGGGCGCTGCGGATCCCATGTGGTGCCATATAAATCAAGGATAATAATAATAATTTTTATCACTAGTTATAGGGATGCGTTGGGATGGATATCTCGGCTGATGGGATGACGGCGGTCAGAATACCGACTGCAGCATCCTGGTGATCAAAATCCCGACAGGGGAAGGTAAGTATACTTACCTTCCCCCAATAGTCCCCTAACCCTAACTCCCCCTGTTTGCAGCCTAAATCTCTCCCCCAGCCTACCCCAAACCCTCCCCCCGGGAGTACATAACCCTACCCCCTCCTCCCCATAGCCTAACCTCCCCGGTGGTGCCTAACGCTGACCCACTCTCACCGCAGCCTGACCCTCACCCTCCCTGGGGTTACCTAACCCTACCCCCCTTCCCTGCAGCCTAACCCTAACCTCCCTGGGGGTACCTGACTCCCCCCCCCCGCAGCCTAAACCTAACACACACACCCCCCTTCCTCTCCGGCGGCCTGACAGTGTAGCGATCGGGATCCCAGGTGTGGTCCCTATCGGGATTTCAGTGCCGATATTCCCTTACGTGTCGGGATTCCGGAGTCAGCATTTTGACAGCTGGGATCCTGACCTCCGGGATCCTACCCGGATCCCATACGGATAGGCTGTGTAAATATTGGTTTCTCTAGAGGTAATGGGTTCATTGATAGTGGATCTTGGGATGGACTTTAGAGAAAGTAACCTGGGTTACAGCCAATGTGAGGTGAGGCCACAGTTTACTATCGGCCGCTGTCCCCCATCTCTCTCTCGCAGCTATTGCATTGCTTGCCCTCCTGTCCCCCATCTCTCTCTCGCAGCTATTGCATTGCTTGTCCTCCTGTCCCCCATCTCTCTCTCTCTCGCAGCTATTGCATTGCTTGCCCTCCTGTTCCCCACCTCTCTCTCTCGCAGCTATTGCATTGCTTGCCCTCCTGTCCCCAATCTCTCTCTCGCAGCTATTGCATTGCTTGCCCTCCTGTCCCCATCTCTCTCTCGCAGCTATTGCATTGCTTGCCCTCCTGTCCCCCATCTCTCTCTCTCGCAGCTATTGCATTGTTTGCCCTCCTGTCCCCAATCTCTCTCTCGCAGCTATTGCATTGCTTGCCCTCCTGTTCCCCACCTCTCTCTCTCGCAGCTATTGCATTGCTTGCCCTCCTGTCCCCCATCTCTCTCTCGCAGCTATTGCATTGCTTGCCCTCCTGTCCCCATCTCTCTCTCGCAGCTATTGCATTGCTTGCCCTCCTGTCCCCCATCTCTCTCTCGCAGCTATTGCACTGCTTGTCCTCCTGTCCCCCATCTCTCTCTCTCTCGCAGCTATTGCATTGCTTGCCCTCCTGTCCCCCATCTCTCTCTCTCGCAGCTATTGCACTGCTTGCCCTCCTGTCTTCCATCTCTTTCTCGCAGCTATTGCATTGCTTGTCCTCCTGTCCCCCATCTCTCTCTCGCAGCTATTGCATTGCTTGCCCTCCTGTCCCCCATCTCTCTCTCGCAGCTATTGCATTGCTTGCCCTCCTGTCCCCCCATCTCTCTCTCGCAGCTATTGTATTGCTTGCCCTCCTGTCTTCCATCTCTTTCTCGCAGCTATTGCATTGCTTGCCCTCCTGTCTTCCATCTCTCTCTCGCAGCTATTGCATTGCTTGCCCTCCTGTCCCTCATCTCTCTCTCGCAGCTATTGCATTGCTTGCCCTCCTGTTCCCCATCTCTCTCTCTCTCGCAGCTATTGCATTGCTTGCCCTCCTGTCCCCCATCTCTCTCTCGCAGCTATTGCATTGCTTGCCCTCCTGTCCCCCATCTCTCTCTCGCAGCTATTGCATTGCTTGTCCTCCTGTCCCCCATCTCTCTCTCGTAGCTATTGCATTGCTTGCCCTCCTGTCCCCCATCTCTTTCTCGCAGCTATTGCATTGCTTGCCCTCCTGTCTCCCATCTCTCTCTCGCAGCTATTGCATTGCTTGCCCTCCTGTCCCCCATCTCTCTCTCGCAGCTATTGCACTGCTTGTCCTCCTGTCCCCCATCTCTCTCTCTCTCGCAGCTATTGCATTGCTTGCCCTCCTATCCCCCATCTCTCTCTCTCTCGCAGCTATTGCACTGCTTGCCCTCCTGTCTTCCATCTCTCTCTCGCAGCTATTGCATTGCTTGTCCTCCTGTCCCCCATCTCTCTCTCGCAGGTATTGCACTGCTTGCCCTCCTGTCCCCCATCTCTCTCTCGCAGCTATTGCATTGCTTGCCCTCCTGTCCCCCATCTCTCTCTCTCTCTTTCGCAGCTATTGCATTGCTTGCCCTCCTGTCCCCCATCGCTCTCTCTCTCGCAGCTATTGCATTGCTTGCCCTCCTGTCCCCCATCTCTCTCTCTCTCGCAGCTATTGCATTGCTTGCCCTCCTGTCTCCATCTCTCTCTCTCTCGCAGCTATTGCATTGCTTGCCCTCCTGTCCCCCATCTCTCTCTCTCGCAGCTATTGCATTGCTTGCCCTCCTGTCCCCCATCTCTCTCTCGCAGCTATTGCATTGCTTGCCCTCCTGTCCCCCATCTCTCTCTCTCTCGCAGCTATTGCATTGCTTGCCCTCCTGTCCCCCATCTCTCTCTCTCTCTCTCGCAGCTATTGCATTGCTTGCCCTCCTGTCCCCCATCTCTCTCTCGCAGCTATTGCATTGCTTGCCCTCCTGTCCCCCATCTCTCTCTCGCAGCTATTGCATTGCTTGCCCTCCTGTCCCCCATCTCTCTCTCGCAGCTATTGCATTGCTTGCCCTCCTGTCCCCCATCTCTCTCTCTCTCGCAGCTATTGCATTGCTTGCCCTCCTGTCCCCCATCTCTCTCGCAGCTATTGCATTGCTTGCCCTCCTGTTCCCCATCTCTCTCAGCTATTGCATTGCTTGCCCTCCTGTCCCCCATCTCTCTCTCTCAGCTATTGCATTGCTTGCCCTCCTGTCCCCCATCTCTCTCTCGCAGCTATTGCATTGCTTGCCCTCCTGTCCCCCATCTCTCTCTCGCAGCTATTGCATTGCTTGCCCTCCTGTCCCCCATCTCTCTCGTAGCTATTGCATTGCTTGTCCTCCTGTTCCCCATCTCTCTCTCGCAGCTATTTCATTGCTTGCCCTCCTGTACCCCATCTCTCTCGTAGCTATTGCATTGCTTGTCCTCCTGTTCCCCATCTCTCTCTCGCAGCTATTGCATTGCTTGCCCTCCTGTCCCCCATCTCTCTCTCGCAGCTATTGCATTGCTTGCCCTCCTGTCCCCCATCTCTCTCTCGCAGCTATTGCATTGCTTGTCCTCCTGTTCCCCATCTCTCTCTCGCAGCTATTGCATTGCTTGCCCTCCTGTTCCCCATCTCTCTCTCTCTCGCAGCTATTGCATTGCTTATCCTCCTGTTCCCCATCTCTCTCTCGCAGCTATTGCATTGCTTGTCCTCCTGTTCCCCATCTCTCTCTCGCAGCTATTGCATTGCTTGCCCTCCTGTCCTCCATCTCTCTCTCGCAGCTATTGCATTGCTTGTCCTCCTGTTCCCCATCTCTCTCTCGCAGCTATTGCATTGCTTGCCCTCCTGTCCCCCATCTCTCTCTCGCAGCTATTACATTGCTTGCCCTCCTGTCCCCCATCTCTCTCTCTCCCAGCTATTACATTGCTTGCCCTCCTGTCCCCCATCTCTCTCTCTCCCAGCTATTACATTGCTTGCCCTCCTGTCCCCCATCTCTCTCTCGCAGCTATTACATTGCTTGCCCTCCTGTTCCCCATCTCTCTCTCGCAGCTATTGCATTGCTTGCCCTCCTGTCCCCCATCTCTCTCTCGCAGCTATTACATTGCTTGCCCTCCTGTCCCCCATCTCTCTCTCTCCCAGCTATTACATTGCTTGCCCTCCTGTCCCCCATCTCTCTCTCGCAGCTATTGCATTGCTTTCCCTCCTGTTCCCTATCTCTCTCTCGCAGCTATTGCATTGCTTGCCCTCCTGTCCCCCATCTCTCTCTCGCAGCTATTGCACTGCTTGCCCTCCTGTTCCCTATCTCTCTCTTGCAGCTATTGCATTGCTTGCCCTCCTGTCCCCCATTTCTCTCTCTCGCAGCTATTGCATTGCTTGCCCTCCTGTCCCCCATCTCTCTCTCGCAGCTATTGCATTGCTTGCCCTCCTGTCCCCCATCTCTCTCGCAGCTATTACATTGATTGCCCTCCTGTCCCCCATCTCTCGCAGCTATTGCATTGCTTGCCCTCCTGTCCCCATCTCTCTCTCGCAGTTAATGCATTGCTTGCCCTCCTGTCCCCCATCTCTCTCTCGCAGCTATTGCATTGCTTGTCCTCCTGTCCCCTATCTCTCTCTCGCAGCTATTGCATTGCTTGCCCTCCTGTCCCCTATCTCTCTCTCGCAGCTATTGCATTGCTTGCCCTCCTGTCCCCATCTCTCTCTCGCAGCTATTGCATTGCTTGTCCTCCTGTCTTCCATCTCTCTCTCGCAGCTATTGCATTGCTTGCCCTCCTGTCCCCCATCTCTCTTTCTCGCAGCTATTGCATTGCTTGTCCTCCTGTTTCCCATCTCTCTCTCGCAGCTACTGCATTGCTTGCCCTCCTGTCCCCCACCTCTCTCTCTCTCGCAGCTATTGCATTGCTTGCCCTCCTGTCCCCATCTCTCTCTCGCAGCTATTGCATTGCTTGCACTCCTGTTCCCCATCTCTCTCTCGCAGCTATTGCATTGCTTGCCCTCCTGTCCCCTATCTCTCTCTTGCAGCTATTGCATTGCTTGCCCTCCTGTCCCCATCTCTCTCTCGCAGCTATTGCATTGCTTGCCCTCCTGTCCCCCATCTCTCTCTCGTAGCTATTGCATTGCTTGTCCTCCTGTCCCCCATCTCTCTCTCTCTCGCAGCTATTGCATTGCTTGCCCTCCTGTCCCCATCTCTCTCTCGCAGCTATTGCATTGCTTGCCCTCCTGTTCCCCATCTCTCTCTCGTAGCTATTGCATTGCTTGTCCTCCTGTCCCCTATCTCTCTCTCTCTCGCAGCTATTGCATTGCTTGCCCTCCTGTTCCTCATCTCTCTCTCTCGCAGCTATTGCATTGCTTGCCCTCCTGTCTTCCATCTCTCTCTCGCAGCTATTGCATTGCTTGTCCTCCTGTCCCCCATCTCTCTCTCTCTCGCAGCTATTGCATTGCTTGCCCTCCTGTCCCCATCTCTTTCTCTCGCAGCTATTGCATTGCTTGCACTCCTGTTCCCCATCTCTCTCTCGCAGCTATTGCATTGCTTGCCCTCCTGTCCCCTATCTCTCTCTCGCAGCTATTGCATTGCTTGTCCTCCTGTCCCCCATCTCTCTCTCGTAGCTATTGCATTGCTTGCCCTCCTGTCCTCCATCTCTCTCTCGTAGCTATTGCATTGCTTGTACTCCTGTCCCCCATCTCTCTCTCTCTCTCGCAGCTATTGTATTGCTTGCCCTCCTGTTCCCCATCTCTCTCTCGTAGCTATTGCATTGCTTGCCCTCCTGTCTCCCATCTCTCTCTCGCAGCTATTGCATTGCTTGCCCTCCTGTCCCCTATCTCTCTCTCGCAGCTATTGCATTACTTGCCCTCCTGTCCCCTATCTCTCTCTCTCTCGCAGCTATTGCATTGCTTGCCCTCCTGTTCCGCATCTCTCTCTCGTAGCTATTGCATTGCTTGCCCTCCTGTCTCCCATCTCTCTCTCGCAGCTATTGCATTGCTTGCCCTCCTGTCCCCTATCTCTCTTTCGCAGCTATTGCATTGCTTGTCCTCCTATCCCCTATCTCTCTCTCGCAGCTATTGCATTGCTTGCCCTCCTGTCCCCTGTCTCTCTCTCGCAGCTATTGCATTGCTTGTCCTCCTGTCCCCTATCTCTCTCTCGCAGCTATTGCATTGCTTGCCCTCCTGTCCCCTATCTCTCTCTCGCAGCTATTGCATTGCTTGCCCTCCTGTCCCCCATCTCTCTCTCGCAGCTATTGCATTGCTTGTCCTCCTGTCCCCTATCTCTCTCTCGCAGCTATTGCATTGCTTGCCCTCCTGTTCCCCTTTCTCTTTGCATAATGAGAAAAATCCTCTTGAAGTGGTTGCTGAGCGCTGCCAAGCTCGCTGCCTCCAATGGCGACTCTGAAACATTTTCTTCCTTTAATATCCTGCCAATTTCTCTGGCACCGTCGAAGTATGATTTTGCTTTTTACAAATATGGATGTATGTTTTAGATTTTATGTTTCCTAGTGATGCCCAAAGTGCTAAAACTGACATATACAACACATAAAAGACATTCTAGACTAGTGTCAGAGTCACATGGCCTTAATAGCTTATTACAGATGTTCCATAAATCATTTGGTGAGACGTTGACTTCTTCCATTTAACCATTAACAGACTAACATCCCTGCAGGCTAAGATTATGGAAGAGCATGCAATGAATAGAAATTCTCTACCGTTAATATATACTTCATTCTGGTCCTATCGCCCTCTGGTCCATAACGCAACGACATAGGGGTGTATTTATTACGCCTACACTCCAGAGAAAGACTCATCTTCATTTATTTACGGACGTAACCTATCTTGTGCCACTGACTGCCAACCCCACAGACCTCTATCGGGATCAAGCTGCCAATGGCTTAGCTCAGGGGTGGGGAACCTTTTTTCTAGCGAGGGCCATTTGGATATTTATAAAATCCTTCGGGGGCCATACAAAAATTCTCAATTTAAAAAAATTACCCTGCCCCGCAGTAGGTCTGCCCCTTAGAGGTACTGTGTGTGCGTCCCGGAGGCGCGCGCGCGCCCAATAAAATGGGTATGGCCAGTTAAAATGGGACGTGATACACATATGCCCCCAATAGTGCAGTGCCAGATCCACAATTGCCCCCACAGTGCCAGGTATGCAAATGCCCCTCACAGTGCCAGGTATACAAATGTCCCTCACCGTGCCAGGTATACATATGCCCCTCACCGTGCCAGGTATACATATGCCCCCCACCGTGCCAGGTATACAGATGCCCCCACAGTGCCAGGTATACAAATGCCGACCACAGTGCCAGGTATACAAATGCCCCACACCGTGCCAGGTATACAAATGCCCCTCACCGTGCCAGGTATACAAATGCCCCTCACCGTGCCAGGTATACATATGCCCCTCACCGTGCCAGGTATGCAGATGCCCCCACAGTGCCAGGTATACATATGCCCCCACAGTGCCAGGTATACAGATGCCCCCCACAGCGCCAGGTATACAGATGCCCCCACAGTGCCAGCTATACAGGTGCCCCCACAGTGCCAGCTATACAGATGCCCCCACAGTGCCAGGTACACAGATGCCCCTACAGTGCCAGGTACACAGATACCCCCACAGTGCCAGCTATACAGATGCCCTCACAGTGCCAGCTATACAGATGCCCCCACAGTGCCAGGTACACAGATACCCCTACAGTGCCAGCTATACAGATGTCCCCACAGTGCCAGCTATACAGATGCCCCACAGTGCCAGCTATACAGATGCCCCCACAGTGCCAGCTATACAGATGCCCCCACAGTGCCAGCTATGCAGATGCCCCCACAGTGCCAGGTACACAGATACCCCTACAGTGCCAGCTATACAGATGTCCCCACAGTGCCAGCTATACAGATGCCCCCACAGTGCCAGCTATACAGATGCTCCCACAGTGCCAGGTACACAGATGCTCCCACAGTGCCAGGTACACAGATGTCCCCACAGTGTCAGCTATACAGTTGCCCCCACAGTGCCAGGTATACAAATGCCCCCACAGTGCCAGCTATACAGATGTCCCCACAGTGCCAGGTATACAGATGCCCCCACAGTGCCAGGTATACAGATGCACCCACAGTGCCAGGTATACAGATGCCCCCTCCCCTGCTGCTTACCGCTGCTTGCTGACAGGGAGAAGAGCGCGGCTATGTCGGGTGGCGGCGGCGGCGTGTAGGACTTCAAACCAGCCGCCGGTGCGAGAGCCAATCAGAGCTCGCGGGCCGGCAGCCGCGGCTCCTGATTGGCTGCCGGTCCGTGAGCTCTGATTGGCTCACGAAGCGGCGGCTAGTTTAAAGTCCTACACGCCGCCGCCGTCATCCAACATCGCCGCGCTCTTCTCCCTGTCCTGACAGCTGAGACACGCTGCCGCCGGACTGAGCGGCGGCGTGTCTCACTGACAGAAGCGGGTGGGCCGGAGCAAACGGCTTAGCGGGTCTTATGCGGCCCGCGGGCCGGAGGTTCCCCACCCCTGGCTTAGCTTTTCACCATATATCACAATGGAGTTAGTTTAACCACTCAGCTACATAGCACAGCATAAGGCTGACAGTGATCCTTGCAGTGTAGCAGAGATTCCACCAGGGCTCCCAGTGTGCAGTCTGTGACTGTGTGCTACTGCCGGTATCAGCCCTTCTCCTGGTGTACAGCCGTGCATCTGTGACTGTGTGCTAATGCCGGTATCAGCCCTTCCCCTGGTGTACAGCCGTGCGTCTGTGACTGTGTGCTAATGCCGGTATCAGCCCTTCCCCTGGTGTACAGCCGTGTGTCTGTGACTGTGTGCTAATGCCGGTATCAGCCCTTCCCCTGGTGTACAGCCGTGCGTCTGTGACTGTGTGCTAATGCCGGTATCAGCCCTTCCCCTGGTGTACAGCCGTGCGTCTGTGACTGTGTGCTAATGCCGGTATCAGCCCTTCCCCTGGTGTACAGCCGTGCGTCTGTGACTGTGTGCTAATGCCGGTATCAGCCCTTCCCCTGGTGTACAGCCGTGCGTCTGTGACTGTGTGCTAATGCCAGTCAGCCCTTCCCCTGGTGTACAGCCATGCGTCTGTGACTGTGTGCTAATGCCGGTATCAGCCCTTCCCTGGTGTACAGCCGTGCGTCTGTGACTGTGTGCTAATGCCGGTATCAGCCCTTCCCTGGTGTACAGCCGTGCGTCTGTGGCTGTGTGCTAATGCCGGTATCAGCCCTTCCCCTGGTGTACAGCCGTGCGTCTGTGACTGTGTGCTAATGCCGGTATCAGCCCTTCCCTGGTGTACAGCCGTGCGTCTGTAACTGTGTGCTAATGCCGGTATCAGCCCTTCCCCCGGTGTACAGCCGTGCATCTGTGACTGTGTGCTAATACCGGTATCAGCCCTTCCCCTGGTGTACAGCCGTGCGTCTGTGACTGTGTGCTAATGCCGGTATCAGCCCTTCCCCTGGTGTACAGCCGTGCGTCTGTGACTGTGTGCTAATGCCGGTATCAGCCCTTCCCCTGGTGTACAGCCGTGCGTCTGTGACTGTGTGCTACTGCCGGTATCAGCCCTTCCCTGGTGTACAGCCGTGCGTCTGTGACTGTGTGCTAATGCCGGTATCAGCCCTTCCCCTGGTGTACAGCCGTGCGTCTGTGACTGTGAGCTAATGCCGGTATCAGCCCTTCCCCTGGTGTACAGCCGTGCGTCTGTGACTGTGTGCTAATGCCGGTATCAGCCCTTCCCCTGGTGTACAGCCGTGAGTCTGACTGTGTGCTAATGCCGGTATCAGCCCTTCCCCTGGTGTACAGCCATGCATCTGTGAGTGTGCTAATGCCGGTATCAGCCCTTCCCCCGGTGTACAGCCGTGCATCTGTGAGTGTGCTAATGCCGGTATCAGCCCTTCCCCCGGTGTACAGCCATGCATCTGTGAGTGTGCTAATGCCGGTATCAGCCCTTCCCCCGGTGTACAGCCGTGCATCTGTGACTGTGAGCTAATGCCGGTATCAGCCCTTCCCCTGGTGTACAGCCGTGCCTCTGTGACTGTGTGCTAATGCCGGTATCAGCCCTTCCCCTGGTGTACAGCCGTGCCTCTGTGACTGTGAGCTAATGCCGGTATCAGCCCTTCCCCTGGTGTACAGCCGTGCGTCTGTGACTGTGTGCTAATGCCGGTATCAGCCCTTCCCCGGTGTACAGCCGTGCATCTGTGACTGTGTGCTAATACCGGTATCAGCCCTTCCCCTGGTGTACAGCCGTGCGTCTGTGACTGTGTGCTAATGCCGGTATCAGCCCTTCCCCTGGTGTACAGCTGTGAGTCTGACTGTGTGCTAATGCCGGTATCAGCCCTTCCCCTGGTGTACAGCCGTGCCTCTGTGACTGTGTGCTAATGCCAGTATCAGCCCTTCCCCTGGTGTACAGCCGTGCGTCTGTGACTGTGTGCTTCTGCCGGTATCAGCCCTTCCCTGGTGTACAGCCGTGCGTCTGTGTCTGTGTGCTAATGCCGGTATCAGCCCTTCCCCTGGTGTACAGCCGTGCCTCTGTGACTGTGTGCTAATGCCAGTATCAGCCCTTCCCCTGGTGTACAGCCGTGCGTCTGTGACTGTGTGCTTCTGCCGGTATCAGCCCTTCCCTGGTGTACAGCCGTGCGTCTGTGTCTGTGTGCTAATGCCGGTATCAGCCCTTCCCCTGGTGTACAGCCATGCATCTGTGAGTGTGCTAATGCCGGTATCAGCCCTTCCCCCGGTGTACAGCCGTGCATCTGTGACTGTGCTAATGCCGGTATCAGCCCTTCCCCTGGTGTACAGCCGTGCGTCTGTGACTGTGTGCTAATGCCGGTATCAGCCCTTCCCCTGGTGTACAGCCGTGCGTCTGTGACTGTGTGCTAATGCCGGTATCAGCCCTTCCCCTGGTGTACAGCCGGGCGTCTGTGACTGTGTGCTAATGCCGGTATCAGCCCTTCCCTGGTGTACAGCCGTACGTCTGTGACTGTGTGCTAATGCCAGTGTCAGCCCTTCCCCTGGTGTACAGCCGTGCGTCTGTGACTGTGTGCTAATGCCGGTATCAGCTCTTCCCCTGGTGTACAGCCGTGCGTCTGTGGCTGTGTGCTAATGCCGGTATCAGCCCTTCCCCTGGTGTACAGCCGTGCGTCTGTGACTGTGTGCTAATGCCGGTATCAGCCCTTCCCTGGTGTACAGCCGTGCGTCTGTGACTGTGTGCTAATGCCGGTATCAGCCCTTCCCCCGGTGTACAGCCGTGCATCTGTGACTGTGTGCTAATACCGGTATCAGCCCTTCCCCTGGTGTACAGCCGTGCGTCTGTGACTGTGTGCTAATGCCGGTATCAGCCCTTCCCCTGGTGTACAGCCGTGAGTCTGACTGTGTGCTAATGCCGGTATCAGCCCTTCCCCTGGTGTACAGCCGTGCCTCTGTGACTGTGTGCTAATGCCAGTATCAGCCCTTCCCCTGGTGTACAGCCGTGCGTCTGTGACTGTGTGCTAATGCCGGTATCAGCCCTTCCCCCGGTGTACAGCCGTGCGTCTGTGACTGTGTGCTAATGCCGGTATCAGCCCTTCCCCTGGTGTACAGCCGTGCGTCTGTGACTGTGTGCTAATGCCGGTATCAGCCCTTCCCCTGGTGTACAGCCGTGCGTCTGTGACTGTGTGCTAATGCCGGTATCAGCCCTTCCCCTGGTGTACAGCCGTGTGTCTGTGACTGTGTGCTAATGCCGGTATCAGCCCTTCCCTGGTGTACAGCCGTGCGTCTGTGACTGTGTGCTAATGCCGGTATCAGCCCTTCCCCCGGTGTACAGCCGTGCGTCTGTGACTGTGTGCTAATGCCGGTATCAGCCCTTCCCTGGTGTACAGCCATGCGTCTGTGACTGTGTGCTAATGCCGGTATCAGCCCTTCCCCTGGTGTACAGCCGTGCGTCTGTGACTGTGTGCTAATGCCGGTATCAGCTCTTCCCCTGGTGTACGGCCGTGCGTCTGTGACTGTGTGCTAATGCCGGTATCAGCCCTTCCCTGGTGTACAGCCGTGCGTCTGTGACTGTGTGCTAATGCCGGTATCAGCCCTTCCCCCGGTGTACAGCCGTGCGTCTGTGACTGTGTGCTAATGCCGGTATCAGCCCTTCCCCTGGTGTACAGCCGTGCGTCTGTGACTGTGTGCTAATGCCGGTATCAGCCCTTCCCCTGGTGTACAGCCGTGCGTCTGTGACTGTGTGCTAATGCCGGTATCAGCCCTTCCCCTGGTGTACAGCCGTGCGTCTGTGACTGTGTGCTAATGCCGGTATCAGCCCTTCCCTGGTGTACAGCCGTGCGTCTGTGACTGTGTGCTAATGCTTGTATCAGCCCTTCCCCTGGTGTACAGCCGTGCGTCTGACTGTGTGAGGACTGTGGCGCCCACTTTGAGCATCTGTATACTCTGTAATTCCGATGGTTGTGCCTCTTTAGGAATTCTTAGGAAGTGTTTGCTCCTGGTTGCCACGCATGCACCACTAGTGCAGCATGACGTTTCGTGATCTGAATGCAGGTATTAGTGGAATATTGTATAATACAGTCTATCACAGTTATGTTTGTGCTCCCAGCATATCAGTCAGTGACCTCCCTCCTTCTTTCCCTAGAACTTAATTGCTTCCTAGCCTGGGACCCCATGCTTCCTGCTAGTGTCTGGGAGAGAGACCTTTGTGCTTAAAAAATAAATTAGGGTGTTAACTCCGAATCTTTCCATATTTACATAATTTATTACTGACATGCAAACTGCCTGCTAGTGAAATGTAATTCTACACGTCTGTATTTATATACCGGACATTGGCCCTCATTCCGAGTTGTTCGCTCGCAAGCTGCTTTTAGCAGCTTTGCACACGCTAAGCCGCCGCCTACTGGGAGTGAATCTTAGCTTCTCAAAATTGCGAACTAAAGATTCGCAATATTGCGAAAAGACTTCTCTGTGCAGTTTCTGAGTAGCTCGAGACTTACTCTGCCAGTGCGATCAGTTCAGTGCTTGTCGTTCCTGGTTTGACGTCACAAACACACCCAGCGTTCGCCCAGACACTCCTCCGTTTCTCCAGCCACTCCCGCTTTTTTCCCAGAAACGGTAGCGTTTTTTCAAACACTCCCATAAAACGGCCAGTTTCCGCCCAGAAACACCCACTTCCTGTCAATCACATTACGATCACCAGAACAAAGAAAAAACCTTGTAATGCCGTGAGTAAAATACCTAACTGCATAGCAAATTTACTTGGCGCAGTCGCAGTGCGAACATTGCGCAAGCGTAATTAGCGGAAAATCGCTGCAATGCGAAGAAAGTTACCGAGCGAACAACTCGGAATGAGGGCCATTGACGGTGATGCTTATAGGGCCGACGTGTGTCAAAAAGGGATTAAATAGTTTTTTGCCACCAGACAATCAGTTTGTGAACGTTCAGCTACTGAGTCAAAACATAATTGTCTTTCAAACTTTTATATTTGAACCAAAATGTTATTTTATGTTTCTCTGACGTCCTAAGTGGATGCTGGGGACTCCGTCAGGACCATGGGGAATAGCGGCTCCGCAGGAGACAGGGCACAAAAGTAAAAGCTTTAGGATCAGGTGGTGTGCACTGGCTCCTCCCCCTATGACCCTCCTCCAAGCCTCAGTTAGGTTTTTGTGCCCGGCCGAGAAGGGTGCAATCTAGGTGGCTCTCCTAAAGAGCTGCTTAGAGTAAAAGTTTTGTTAGGTTTTTTATTTTCAGTGAGTCCTGCTGGCAACAGGCTCACTGCAACGAGGGACTTAGGGGAGAAGAAGTGAACTCACCTGCGTGCAGGATGGATTGGCTTCTTAGGCTACTGGACACTAGCTCCAGAGGGACGATCACAGGTACAGCCTGGATGGGTCACCGGAGCCGCGCCGCCGACCCCCTTGCAGATGCTGAAGAGAGAAGAGGTCCAGAAATCGGCGGCTGAAGACTTCTCAGTCTTCATGAGGTAGCGCACAGCACTGCAGCTGTGCGCCATTGCTCTCAGCACACTTCACACCAACGGTCACTGAGGGTGCAGGGCGCTGGGGGGGGCGCCCTGGGCAGCAATGAAAGTACCTATGCTGGCTAAAAATACATCACATATAGCCTCTGGGGCTATATGGATGTATTTAACCCCTGCCAGGTTGTCAGAAAAACGGGAGAAGAAGCCCGCCGAAAAGGGGGCGGGGCCTATTCTCCTCAGCACACAGCGCCATTTTCCTACACAGCTCCGCTGCTAGGAAGGCTCCCAGGCTCTCCCCTGCACTGCACTACAGAAACAGGGTTAAAACAGAGAGGGGGGGCACTTATTTGGCGATATTAATATATATTAAGATGCTATAAGGGAAAACACTTATATAAGGTTGTCCCTGTATAATTATAGCGTTTTGGTGTGTGCTGGCAAACTCTCCCTCTGTCTCCCCAAAGGGCTAGTGGGGTCCTGTCCTCTATCAGAGCATTCCCTGTGTGTGTGCTGTGTGTCGGTACGTGTGTGTCGACATGTATGAGGACGATGTTGGTGAGGAGGCGGAGCAATTGCCTGTAATGGTGATGTCACTCTCTAGGGAGTCGACACCGGAATGGATGGCTTATTTAGGGAATTACGTGATAATGTCAACACGCTGCAAGGTCGGTTGACGACATGAGACGGCCGGCAAACCAATTAGTACCTGTCCAGGCGTCTCAAACACCGTCAGGGGCTTTAAAACGCCCATTTACCTCAGTCGGTCGACACAGACACGGACACTGACTCCAGTGTCGACGGTGAAGAAACAAACGTATTTTCCATTAGGGCCACACGTTACATGTTAAGGGCAATGAAGGAGGTGTTACATATTTCTGATACTACAAGTACCACAAAAAAGGGTATTATGTGGGGTGTGAAAAAACTACCTGTAGTTTTTCCTGAATCAGATAAATTAAATGAAGTGTGTGATGATGCGTGGGTTTCCCCCGATAGAAAATTATTGGCGTTATACCCTTTCCCGCCAGAAGTTAGGGCGCGTTGGGAAACACCCCTTAGGGTGGATAAGGCGCTCACACGCTTATCAAAACAAGTGGCGTTACCGTCTCCAGATACGGCCGCCCTCAAGGAGCCAGCTGATAGGAGGCTGGAAAATATCCTAAAAAGTATATACACACATACTGGTGTTATACTGCGACCAGCGATCGCCTCAGCCTGGATGTGCAGCGCTGGGGTGGCTTGGTCGGATTCCCTGACTGAAAATATTGATACCCTTGACAGGGACAGTATTTTATTGACTATGGAGCATTTAAAGGATGCATTTCTATATATGCGAGATGCACAGAGGGATATTTGCACTCTGGCATCAAGAGTAAGTGCGATGTCCATATCTGCCAGAAGATGTTTATGGACACGACAGTGGTCAGGTGATGCAGATTCCAAACGGCACATGGAAGTATTGCCGTATAAAGAAAAAGACACCGTCTTTTCAGCCTCAGTCCTTTCGTCCCCATAAGGGCAAGCGGGCAAAAGGCCAGTCATATCTGCCCAGGGATAGAGGAAAGGGAAGAAGACTGCAGCAGGCAGCCCCTTCCCAGGAACAGAAGCCCTCCACCGCTTCTGCCAAGTCCTCAGCATGACGCTGGGGCCGTACAAGCGGACTCAGGTGCGGTGGGGGGTCGTCTCAAGAGTTTCAGCGCGCAGTGGGCTCACTCGCAAGTGGACCCCTGGATCCTACAAGTAGTATCCCAGGGGTACAGATTGGAAATTCGAGACGTCTCCCCCTCGCAGGTTCCTGAAGTCTGCTTTACCAACGTCTCCCTCCGACAGGGAGGCAGTATTGGAAACAATTCACAAGCTGTATTCCCAGCAGGTGATAATCAAAGTACCCCTCCTACAACAAGGAAAGGGGTATTATTCCACACTATATTGTGGTACTGAAGCCAGACGGCTCGGTGAGACCTATTCTAAATCTGAAATCTTTGAACACTTACATACAAAGGTTCAAATCAAGATGGAGTCACTCAGAGCAGTGATAGAGAACCAGGAAGAAGGGGACTATATGGTGTCCCTGGACATCAAGGATGCTTACCTCCATGTCCCAATTTGCCCTTCTCACCAAGGGTACCTCAGGTTCGTGGTACAGAACTGTCACTATCAGTTTCAGACGCTGCCGTTTGGATTGTCCACGGCACCCCGGGTCTTTACCAAGGTAATGGACGAAATGATGATCCTTCTTCAAAGAAAAGGCGTCTTATTTATCCCTTACTTGGACGATCTCCTGATAAGGGCAAGGTCCAGAGAACAGTTGGAGGTCGGAGTAGCACTATCTCAAGTAGTTCTACGACAGCACGGGTGGATTCTAAATATTCCAAAATCGCAGCTGTTTCCGACGACACGTCTGCTGTTCCTAGGGATGATTCTGGACACAGTACAGAAAAAGGTGTTTCTCCCGGAGGAGAAAGCCAGGGAGTTATCCGAGCTAGTCAGAAACCTCCTAAAACCAGGCCAAGTGTCAGTGCATCAATGCACAAGAGTCCTGGGAAAAATGGTGGCTTCTTACGAAGCGATTCCATTCGGCAGATTTCACGCAAGAATTTTTCAGTGGGATCTGCTGGACGAATGGTCCGGATTGCATCTTCAGATGCATCAGCGGATAATCCTGTTTCCAAGGACAAGGGTGTCTCTTCTGTGGTGGCTGCAGAGTGCTCATCTACTAGAGGGCAGCACATTCGGCATTCAGGACTGGGTTCTGGTGACCACGGATGCCAGCCTGAGAGGCTGGGGAGCAGTCACACAGGGAAGAAATTTCCAAGTAGTGTGGTCAAGTCTGGAGACTTCTCTCCACATAAATATACTGGAGCTAAGGGCAATTTACAATGCTCTGAGCCTAGGAAGACCTCTGCTTCAAAGTCAACCGGTGCTGATCCAGTCGGACAACATCACGGCAGTCGCCCACGTAAACAGACAGGGCGGCACAAGAAGCAGGAGGGCAATGGCAGCAAGGATTCTTCGCTGGGCGAAAAATCATGTGATAACACTGTCAGCGGTGTTCATTCCGGGAGTGGACAACTGGGAAGCAGACTTCCTCAGCAGGAACGACCTCCACCCGGGAGAGTGGGGACTTCATCTGGAAGTCTTCCACATGATTGTGAACCGTTGGGAAAGACCAAAGGTGGACATGATGGCGTCCCGTCTGAACAAAAAACTGGACAGGTATTGCGCCAGGTCAAGAGACCCTCAGGCAATAGCTGGGACGCTCTGGTAACACCGTGGGTGTACCAGTCGGTGTATGTGTTCCCTCCTCTGCCTCTCATACCCAAGGTACTGAGAATTATAAGACGGAGAGGAGTAAGAACTATACTCGTGGCTCCGGATTGGCCAAGAAGGACTTGGTACCCGGAACTTCAAGAGATACTAAGAAGGGACTTGCTTCAGCAAGGATCATGTCTGTTCCAAGACTTACCGCGGCTGCGTTTGACGGCATGGCGGTTGAACGCCGGATCCTAAGGGAAAAAGGCATTCCGGAAGAGGTCATCCCTACCCTGGTCAGAGCCAGGAAGGAGGTGACCGCACAACATTATCACCGCATTTGGCGAAAATATGTTGCATGGTGTGAGGCCAGGAAGGCCCCCACGGAGGAATTTCAACTCGGTCGATTCCTGCATTTCCTACAAACAGGAGTGTCTATGGGCCTCAAATTGGGGTCCATTAAGGTTCAAATTTCGGCCCTGTCGATTTTCTTCCAGAAAGAATTGGCTTCAGTTCCTGAAGTCCAGAAGTTTGTCAAGGGAGTACTGCATATACAACCCCCTTTTGTGCCTCCAGTGGCACTGTGGGATCTCAACGTAGTTCTGGGATTCCTCAAATCACATTGGTTTAAACCGCTCAAATCTGTGGTTTTGAAATATCTCACATGGAAAGTGACCATGCTGTTGGCCCTGGCCTCGGCCAGGCGAGTGTCAGAATTGGCGGCTTTGTCTCACAAAAGCCCATATCTGATTGTCCATTCGGACAGGGCAGAGCTGCGGACTCGTCCCCAGTTTCTCCCTAAGGTGGTGTCAGCGTTTCACCTGAACCAGCTTATTGTGGTACCTGCGGCTACTAGGGACTTGGAGGACTCCAAGTTGCTAGATGTTGTCAGGGCCCTGAAAATATAGGTTTCCAGGACGGCTGGAGTCAGGAAAACTGACTTGCTGTTATCCTGTATGCACCCAACAAACTGGGTGCTCTTGCTTCTAAGCAGACGATTGCTAGTTGGATGTGTAGTACAATTCAGCTTGCACATTCTGTGACAGGCCTGCCACAGCCAAAATATGTAAATGCCCATTCCACAAGGAAGGTGGGCTCATCTTGGGCGGCTGCCCGAGGGGTCTCGGCTTTACAACTTTGCCGAGCTGCTACTTGGTCAGGGGCAAACACGTTTGAAAAATTCTACAAATTTGATACCCTGGCTGAGGAGGACCTGGAGTTCTCTCATTCGGTGCTGCAGAGTCATCCGCACTCTCCCGCCCGTTTGGGAGCTTTGGTATAATCCCCATGGTCCTGACGGAGTCCCCAGCATCCACTTAGGACGTCAGAGAAAATAAGAATTTACTTACCGATAATTCTATTTCTCGTAGTCCGTAGTGGATGCTGGGCGCCCATCCCAAGTGCGGATTGTCTGCAATACTTGTACATAGTTATTGTTACAAAAATCGGGTTATTATTGTTTTGAGCCATCTTTTCAGAGGCTCCGCTGTTATCATGCTGTTAACTGGGTTCAGATCACAGGTTGTACAGTGTGATTGGTGTGGCTGGTATGAGTCTTACCCGGGATTCAAAATCCTTCCTTATTGTGTACGCTCGTCCGGGCACAGTATCCTAACTGAGGCTTGGAGGAGGGTCATAGGGGGAGGAGCCAGTGCACACCACCTGATCCTAAAGCTTTTACTTTTGTGCCCTGTCTCCTGCGGAGCCGCTATTCCCCATGGTCCTGACGGAGTCCCCAGCATCCACTACGGACTACGAGAAATAGAATTATCGGTAAGTAAATTCTTATTTTTTTTTACCAGCGGTAAAACAAACGTACCACTAAAATGTCTTCTTCCAAAACTCTTTAGTTTGAACTATTAATTTTATTTATTATCAGTTATTTATATAGCACACACATATTCCGCAGCGCTGTACAGAGAATATTTGGCCATTCACATCAGTCCCTGCCCCAGTGGAGCTTACAATCTATGGGGGTCATTCTGAACCAATCGCACGCTGCAGTCGGCCAAAAAGGGCAGCGTTTGGGCACCCTTTTGTGGGTTTGGTCCGGCCAACGCAGGCGTGGCCGGACCGAACTGGGGGCGGGCCACAGCAGCTGCGTGACGTCACACGTAGCCGTTGCGGGCCGGAGAGCGAGGAGTAGCTCCCGGCCAGCATGCTAAAGCTGCGCTGGCCGGGAGTTACTCTTGAAGTGCAAAGGCATCACCGCTGTGCGTTGCCTTTGCACTTCTGCGAGGGGGGGCCGGACTGACATGCGGGGCGGACTAGCCCTGTGCGGGGCAACCCCCCCTCCCCCCCCCAGCATGTCAAGGAAGAAGATCGTAGCTGTGCTAAATTTAGCACAGCTACGATCAACTCGGAATGACTCGGAATGACCCCCTATATTCCCTATCACATGTCACACACTCACATTCACGCTAGGGTTAATTTTGTTGGGAGCCAATCAACCTACCAGTATCTTTTTGGTGGGGTATGGGTCATTAGGTCGACAAGACTTAGGCCGACCACTATTGGTCGACACGCATTAGGTCGACATGGAAAAGGGTCGACATGAGTTTTTTAAAATCTTTTTTTGTATAATTTTCTTAGTAAAGTGACCGGGAACCCCAGTTAGTGCACCGTGTCCCCTCGCATGGCTTGCGAGCTTCTGGCAAGGTGCCTCGCTCTGCTACCGCTGCGCTCGGCACAGGTTACTATTCGCAATCGTAGTCCCCGTGGATCGTAAAGTATGAAAAAATTCAAAAAATTAAAAAAGGGGGGAAAACTGATGTCAACCTTTTTCCATGTCGACCTAGTGACCACGTCGGCCTAATGCGTGTCGACTAATAGTGGTCGACCTAATGACTGTCGATCTAAGTCATGTCGACCTAATGACCGTAAGCCTTTTGGAGTGTGGGAAGAAACCGAAGCACTCAGAGGAAACCCACGCAAGCACGGGGAGAATATACAAACTCAACACAGTTAGGGGCCATGATGGGAATCGAACCCATGACCTCAGGGACATAGTAATGTACTACAGTCTCCAGCATGTTAGTATCCACACTTAACATGTTAGTAAATACTTCTCTACATTTCTAACATGGTTTGTGAGAAGCTGACAGGACAGCCTCCTGCTATCAGCCTCTGGGGCTACCCTGGTGTGAGAGGTTATTTATTGCATCTTGTAGTTACACATAAACTCTTTAACTCTGGCTTCTAAAATGATACTTTCTCTGTGTTATGTTACCCCAGTGATTGTATCTGACGTCTGTTACAATGTTTTTGTCTGCGTCTTTGTTGTTTTTTATATGTTTGGTCATGCATGGCGGCGATCCCGAATGTGAATGAGCGAATAGCTGTCAGATAAGTAGAAATATGACAGCGAATTATTACTGAATGACTAAATAGCTTTGTTTTGAACAATAGGAGACAGTAGCTGTGTTCAACCGATTGCAAATATATATATATATATATATATATATATATATAGTCTGGCCTTGTCTCAAGTGTCAGTCACCCTCTGGCTTCATTGCAGGTACAATATCTTACAGTTACCAACAGTCCTATTTTTCAGTGTTCGCTCCCGGATGTACTAAAGCTGGGTACACTCTGGAGCGATTTTCCGCGTTGTAACGACAAATCCCTTACATCGATCAGTGTGTATGGGTGATTGCGAGCTCCCGCGGTCGCTAGCAACGGTCACCAGGTTTGATGTGCGGCTCATCAAACCTAGAGATATCACTAGCGACCTTGTTAATACTTATGAAGGACGGAACATGAACGTTCCGTCCTTCATAAAACTTGTTCTAATGTGTACACAGAACCTGGGCTCAAGGGCTTTTTTTTTTTTTTTTATGTCACGATGAACGGCCCTCACTCCAGGTTGTACCTAGCTTGAACCTTGGAGAGTGATAAAGTGGAGAGAGATAAGCTACCAAACTCTCCATAGGCAAACACAGGGGGGGATTCCAGTTGTCCGGAAACCCGCCTTACCCACAGCCTGGCCAGTTGCCACTACATGCAGTATATGGTATGGAGTGGAGTTTCTGCACATGCCCAGTGGCAACAGATTTTCCCACCAAGTGTGTTGTGTGTGTCTGTGGATCTAAGCGCTCAATCATCGCACGAGAGAGAATCTGGTAAGGGGCTTACTGTGATCATTAGGCCTTCATATGTCTGAGGTACTGTATTACATACACTGCACTTTGTGTGGGGCAGACTATAGCTTGTTACATGCCAATTATGCATCCTTCATTGGCTGGGGACAATTGCTCTAAAATGTAAAATTTGTAAAAAAAAAAACCTCCAGAAATCCTGCGTTTGCCCCTGCGCTCCCTGGGGTAAATTTACTAAGATGGGAGTTCTATTTAAGATGGGATGTTGCCCATAGCAACCAATCAGCTTCTACTTCTCATTTATCTAGCACCTTCTAGATGATAATACCTGGAATCTGATTGGTTGCTATGGGCAACATCACATCTTAAATAGAACTCCCATCTTAGTAAATTTACCCCCCCTGTATCTATTGAGGTAAGTAGCCCATAGGCTACAGCTGCAAACGCCATCTCAAGCTTGGTAAATCCAACAGCCTAGCAGTCCTCATAGAAATCTATGGGGGCTGCTTCTGCTGTCAAAAATGCAGGTTCCTCCATGGTACATTCGGGGGATCCTTAATATTTGTTGGACCCACAGAAAATGTCTGCTTGGCCTGTTTGAAGGGATCCGGTTACATTGCCGCCAGCTGGAATCCCGGCTAACAGGGGCTATGTCCACGGCACCCATGGAGTGGGAATAGAACCTGTGGCGAGCCACGGAACCCACAAGAGGCTTTGTTGCACTTGCCCCCCCCCTCCCCACGCCAGCATTCTGGCGGCCGCGATCCCGGCGTCAGTATGCTGACCGCCGGGATCACGGGCGCTTTAAGAGAGGAGGAGGCCCGTGCTCAGCCTCCTCCGCTCCGTTCGGGCCGCCTCCTCTCTGCCGGCAGCGCTGAGAGTCTGAGCACTAGAGGGCTCAGGCTCTACTGTGCAAGCGCAGATCTCCGGGAAAATGGCGCGGCGGACATTTTTCGTGAGATTTCTCTACTGCGCATGCGCAGAAATCTGTGAAAATGGGCACTGAGCCGTTTTCACGGTGTTTTAACAGCCCTTCGGATGTCGACGCTGGACTCCGGACGGGTATTTTAAAAATGTGTGTGGTGGGGGCCCCCTCTGGACAGGGGCCGGTGTGCACCGCACACACTGCACCCATTATATAAACGCCAGTGGCCGAGATCCCGGCCTCCGGTGTCCTATACCCAACGCTGTTTGAAGAGTAGAGCTTAAATGTGATTTCCAAAGTTGATTTTGTCTTAAATCCCACAACAGTAGCGCAGAAAAATCAGGACTATTGCCACATCGGAAACGTTCCGGCCCGCTAGAGAGACAGGAAAATTCGGATGGCTCCTCGCTTGTTGTTAGCAAACACAGGGGAGGAAATCATTTTATTTTTGGAGTTCCGGTACTTTTTTTACGTCGTGACAATACAATAAATATATAAACGTTTTTTATTGAAACTAAAAAGTCTAAGTATCACAGGAACATCTGCCAATATACCTAGAGGGCATTTATATATTCAAATGTCCATAGTCGCCCCCTTCCCTTAGAGTTATTGTTTCGTTTTAGTTCTTTTAGCTACTTTCAGATGTAATTAATCTGAACCGTGTGCAGCAGGGACCACCTGGGCACCGGGAAACCTAATACGGGGCTGACAAGAACAATGAACATTTTGATGCAACAATGCAGACCATTGTTCCAGGTATGTGTCAGTCACAGCGGAGGGACTGTGCACCAGGACTGTTTCCACATTCTGTGGCGCAGTCAGTGACTCGAGTCCTGGGGAACGTGTTTATCTAGCCTAATAAAAACATTAAATAGGGAAATAAATCTCTTCTACCCAATAGACTTTTCACTAGTGCAGTAAATTTGAAAGCGTTTAAAAAAAATAATAAAAAAAGCTCTTAAGGGTCCATAACAATATAATTTATGATGTTTTATTTTCGTTCCTGTTTGCTGTTGTTTTTTGTTTTTATTTGTTTTTTTTAAAGGTTATAATAGTCGCAAATTGCTAACTTACAAATTGTCCAATCTCATTTTACATCATATACGAGGAATAAAAAAAGAAAAAAAAAGAGAAAAGAGTCTTACGAGGTGTTAGATAATAAAGTCTTATAATTAGAACCATACAGAGCACCACAGGCTTATTACAGAGAGCGTTAATGCCCCTTGTCCCAAATGCTCGATAGAAACGGTATTTAAAACGTGTTGGTTTTATTGATCTTGTTAACAACAGGGGGATATGGTTTTGTCTGTGGTCAAGGAAAATTATTTTTACATATATATGCTCTTGTTTCCACTGAACCACACTAAATGCACGTCTGGAACTCACACGCTCATACTGGGAATGAAGGCAGTTAGTCTATGTTAGGTGAGGACAGCATTGGGTTTCTCTGTACGTTTTGCAGTGAACCAGTGACGGACATGGTCTGCATAGCCTTACATCATATTTACCTATTGCACAACAGTTCCTACTAAGACTAGGACCAAGCAATTTCGTATTGCGCTCAACCGATCCATCTAACCCTCCTCCGGTCAATCCCCCACGCTCCAGAGTCATATGAGAGCTACAGAAACAGCGGACAAACTCTTATATAATAAAACATTCTCTCTTGGGATGTGCGGGAGACTCTCAAGTTTTGGGGAGCTCCCCCGGGAGTGTAGACCAGTCTCCCAGATCCTGCACACTTCCCCACCGTCTATATCATCTTTTCAATACTCATCATACCTACCTCATCCATGTATGCTGTACAGTACACTCTGCTTCCATTTCTGGAATATATGTACCACTTAAATAAAAATCCCGCCACATTCCTGTGGCTTGGGTGGTTAGTATGCTAATTAGGCGGTCTAGCATGCAAATCAGTCTGGCTAACATGCTAAATAGCCCAGTCAGCATGCTAAAAGCTTCTTACATCTATTTCTGTCATGGCTCATGGGTGTGCAGTACACAGAATGCTGGTCTTGGACAATTAGCACACTGAGGGGGGGAATTCAGTTGGCAGCAGGAGCTACTGATGGTTTGCGTACATCTCCGATGTTTTTAGATCTTCACATGAAAAGTGCAAATCATCATGTGCTGCAACGGTTGCAGAATCCCTAAGACATACTGGGCCGTTTGCGGGCAGGAAAGGGGTGGAGACTGCCAGCGTTCTAGAACATGGGGGCGTGATGGCCCTGTTCTCTGGACGTACCGAGGGCAGCAGTGCGTCTTTGGACGCAGTTAAAGTGGCCCCAGCAGCGTGAAAAACGAGGGTTACTCAAATGGCAGATGGCGTTTAGCATATATGCGGCATTAGCATATTTTAGCGTAGCCGCTGCGTACAAAGACGCAGCGGCTGCACATCTTCGTCTACCTCTGAATCAGACATATAAATATCCGTGGTGGTATATTATATAACTGCAGCGACACATCGGAGGGGATTACCAAAGGAGACACAGGGAGCCTCGCACCCCATAATATCTAGTACCTCTCGCCTCAGCACTGATGGTATAGCAGGTAAAACTACCTTATATATGTAAGAATATATCCGCGCAGATGTGTTTTGCTTTTAGTAATGTCTTATTTTCCGGTGTAGCGAAGATCGGCGTCTTCTCTCCGCGACCCTACAGGCCCTCTCCCAGATATTGTGCCAAAGACACAGAACTCAGGGATATAGAGCAGGCCGGGGGATATCTCTGCGATAAACCCAGATCCAGAAGCTCATTTATAGATCAAGAGTTGGATCTACACCAATATCCACAGACAAAACCCAGCGCACGCGAGAGAGAAAGCCGCTATCTATATATTATGCACATTTTATAAAATATTATCCCCATGAGATGTATCCACATCGCACAGCTGCCATGGCCGTACAGCATCTCAATTATCAGCTTCACATCCAGCCCTGTTCTGTATCTCGCCCGTTTCATTACTAGCCTAGTAGTCACACGCACGCAAATATCACAAAGTCTGACCGCTACATCTGTAACTGGGCCTAGTCTGCTTCCTCGCTGCTTACATGAATGGAGGCTGAGGCTCATTAGCATAGAATATGCAAATTAGTGCTACAAATACTCACTAAAAGATCCTATGTCTGTATCCGTATTTATTTATTTATTTATTAACAGTTTCTAATATAGCGCAGCATATTCCGTCGCGCATTTACAATTAGAACAACAGTAATAGAACAAAACTGGGCAAAAACAGACAGACATAGAGGTAGGAAGGCCCTGCTCGCAAGCTTATAATCTATAGCAGATCTGACACTTGCTCCTCCTCCTGCCAAGAATGGGGAGGGAAGGAATAGCCAATCGCAGTCAGAGTACTGTAAGGGAATCTTATATATTAAAAAAAGCTAACGCTGTTCCTCACCTCTATGGGGGGAATTTGAGTGTTTTACGCATCGGCCGCCACTAGATGGCGTCCGATGGAGCAATTCAAGTGTTGCTCCGTACGGCAAGCACTGACATTACTGTTATGTTGTTCTGTCATTTTGATTGGCTGGTAACTACTGCTTGTATCATAGCAACAGAGCCTGTCTGTAACATTATATGAAGAGGGTGTGCGTGGGGGGGGTTTACAAAGTATCTTTAATTTGTTCAAAGGCCCTGGGCCAGATATAGCGGCTTAGCCGTGCCCTCAACATTGTATGATCATGCACGTCCAGCATTGCTACGCCCTTCCAACAGCATAGCATATCTATAGGAGACCGGCAGGCATGGTGCCACCCCTCAATTAGCCACGGCCCCTCAAAGCCCAGAACTTTTCATGGCATCCCCGCTGCTAGTGATGGCGACTCTTGCCAGTGCTGGTTAGCTACTTCTGATTGGATGATTACAGATTCACCTCTGAAGCTGGTTGGTGCTTTCCTAGTTGCTAATGCCCATATCATATGATTTTTTGGGGTGTTTTACATATTGAAGGGTCTATTCATGAAGCAGTGGAAAAGTGAGCCAGTGGAGAAGTTGCCCATGGCATTGGCAACCAGTCAGTGTTGAGGTAACATTTAGTGTTGAGGCAACCAATCAGTGTTGAGGTAACATCTATAAACTGCATTCTATAACATTATTCGTATCAGCAGATTGGTTGCCATGGGCAACTTCTCTACTGGCTCACTTCTCCACACTTTTCACTGCTTCATGAATAGGTCCCAGGATGTTTTGCTATTTTCCTTTGATTAGCGTTAGCTCTCATGTGCATTTTACGTTGTTTCCATACATATGCAGTGCTTTGCTAAAGTATTCACCCCCCTTTGCATTTTTCATGTTTTGTTGCCTCACAACCTGGAATTAAAATGGATTGTTTGAAGGTTTACATCATTTCATTCACAGAACATGGCTACAACTTTGAAGATGTTTTTTTTTTAATTGTGAAACAAACAACAAATAGGACAAAATAACAGAAAACTTCAGCGTGCATATCTATTCACCCCCCTAAAGTCAGTACTTTGTAGAGCCACCTTTTGTGGCAATTACAGCTGCAAGTCACTTGGGATTTTTGCCTATTCCTCAAGGCAAAACTGCTCCAGCTCCTTCATGTTGGATGGTTTCCGCTTGTGAACAGCAATCTTCAAGTCTGACCACAGATTCTGAATTGGATTGAGATCTGGGCTTTGCCTAGGCCATTCCAACACATTTAAATGGTTCCCCTTAAACCACTCGAGTGTTGCTTTAGCAGTATGCTTCGGGTCATTGTCCTGCTTTAAGGTGAACCTCCGTCCCAGTCTCAAATCACGGGCAGACTGAAACAGGTTTTGCTCAAGAATATCCCTGTATTTAGCACCATCCATCTTTTCCCTCGACTCAAAACAGTTTCCCAGTCCCTGCTGCTGAAAAACATCCCCACAGCATGATGCTGCCACCACCATGTTTCACTGTGTGGATGGAGTTCTTGAGGTGATGGGGTGTGTTGGGTTTGCGCAAGACATAGCGTTTTCCTTGGTGCCCGAAAAGTTAAATTTTAGTCTCATCTGACCAGAGCACCTTCCTCCATACATTTGGGGAGTCGTCCACATGCCTTTTGGCAAACTCAGAACGTGCCTTCTTATTTTTAACACTAAGTAATGGCTTTTTTTCTGGCCACTCTTCCATAAAGCCCAGCTCTGTGGAGTGTACGGCTTATTGTGGTCACATGCGCAGATACACCAGTCTCTGCTGTGAGACTCTGCAGCTCCTTCAGGGTTACCTTTGGTCTCTGTGCTGCCTCTCTGATTAATGCCCTCCTTGCCCGGTCTGTGAGTTTTGGTGGCCGGCCCTCTCATGGCAGGTTTGTTGTGGTACCATGTTCTTTCCATTTGAAGATGATGGATTTGATAGTGCTTCGGGGATCATCAAAGATTTGGATATTTTTTTATAACCCCATCCTGACTTGTACTTCTCAACAACTTTGTCCCTGACATGTTTGGAGAGCTCCTTGGTCTTCATGATGTGATGCCCCTTGCTTAGTGGTGTTGCAGCATCTGGGGCCTTTCAGAAAAGGTGTGTTTATACTGACAGATCATGTGACACTTAGATTGCACACAGGTGGACTTCATTTCACTAATTATGTGACTTCTGAAGGTAATTGTTTGCACCAGAACTTTTGAGGGGCTTCATAGCAAAGGGGATGAGTACATATGCGCATGCCAATTTTCAAATTTTTATTTATAAAAATTCTTTTTTTATATACATTTTTCTTATTTCACTTCACCAACTTAGACTATTTTGTGCATATCCATCACATAAAATTCAGATAAAACAAAAAATTCAATTACAGGTTGTAATGTAACAAAACAGGTAAAAAGTCAAGGGGGGGGTGAATACTTTAGCAAGGCACTGTATGTGCTAATGAGCCCTAATTCACTGACAACACTGGCTTACTATTGTGTGTCCCCTTACGTTTGGAAACCTCAATTATTTTCCCATCTGAATACACATAAAGGCGGGGAAGGGGGGGGGGGGGGAGGAGTGGCTTGAGCTAAAAGTGCAGTCTGGGTAATTTCTGGAAGAAACAGTTTTGAGTTGTGTGTTTAATAAGTTATAATCAATGGGATGTGAAGTTCTCCCGCACACTCATTCACTTGTCATTGGGGGAGCAGCAATCTCGCGGCAGCTCCTTAAAAGTGGGAGCGCAGATGAATTCCAGATGTGGACTGGCCTCTAATTGACCAGTGGCTGCGGCACCGTTGTGTTCTGTAACTGTCGTCAGTGTGTTCGTGGATGTAAAGGTTTCGGGACAATGCGCCTCTCATTTAACCCCTGCAACGTCACCACGAGACCACCACAGCGCTCTAGTAAGACAGAGAGACAGAAATGCCTCTGCATTCACAAACACGTGTGTGCATCGGACCAGCGTTTTGCATGCTAATGATAATACAACACAACTCTCTGCGCCTTTACGCCGGGAGTCACTGAAACATAGGGGTCATGCCACAGACCTCCTATTGTTAGCAAAACGGTTTAATAGAAAGTTTGAGACCTATTTAACAATTAGCAAAGTTTGGCCTCTTAAATTATAATTTATCGCTGCATATCGCAGCAGTAAGAATTTTTCTCTGACGTCCTAGTGGATGCTGGGAACTCCGTAAGGACCATGGGGAATAGCGGCTCCGCAGGAGACTGGGCACAAAAGTAAAGCTTTAGGACTACCTGGTGTGCACTGGCTCCTCCCCCTATGACCCTCCTCCAAGCCTCAGTTAGATTTTTGTGCCCGAACGAGAAGGGTGCACACTAGGGGCTCTCCTGAGCTGCTTAGTGAAAAGTTTAGTTTTAGGTTTTTTATTTTCAGTGAGACCTGCTGGCAACAGGCTCACTGCATCGAGGGACTAAGGGGAGAAGAAGCGAACTCACCTGCGTGCAGAGTGGATTGGGCTTCTTAGGCTACTGGACACCATTAGCTCCAGAGGGATCGAACACAGGCCCAGCCATGGAGTCCGGTCCCAGAGCCGCGCCGCCGGCCCCCTTACAGAGCCAGAAGCAAGAAGAGGTCCGGAAAATCGGCGGCAGAAGACATCCTGTCTTCACCAAGGTAGCGCACAGCACTGCAGCTGTGCGCCATTGCTCCTCATACACACTTCACACTTCGGTCACTGAGGGTGCAGGGCGCTGGGGGGGCGCCCTGAGCAGCAATAAAAACACCTTGGCTGGCGAAAATACATCACATATAGCCCCCAGGGCTATATGGATGAATTTTAACCCCTGCCAGATTACACTGAAAAACGGGAGAAAAGGCCGCCGAGAAAGGGGCGGAGCCTATCTCCTCAGCACACTGGCGCCATTTTCCCTCACAGCTCCGTTGGAGGGAAGCTCCCTGGCTCTCCCCTGCAGTCACTACACTACAGAAAGGGTTAAAAAAGAGAGGGGGGCACTAATTAGGCGCAGTATAAACAATACAGCAGCTATAAGGGGAAAAACACTTATATAAGGTTATCCCTGTATATATATAGCGCTCTGGTGTGTGCTGGCAAACTCTCCCTCTGTCTCCCCAAAGGGCTAGTGGGGTCCTGTCCTCTATCAGAGCATTCCCTGTGTGTGTGCTGTGTGTCGGTACGTTTGTGTCGACATGTATGAGGAGGAAAATGATGTGGAGGCGGAGCAAATTGCCTGTAATAGGTATGTCACCCCCTAGGGGGTCGACACCTGAGTGGATGAACTGCTGGAAGGAATTACATGACAGTGTCAGCTCTTTACAAAAGACAGTGATTGACATGAGACAGCCGGCTACTCAGCTTGTGCCTGTCCAGACGTCTCATAGGCCGTCAGGAGCTCTAAAGCGCCCGTTACCTCAGATGGCAAATACAGACGCCGACACGGATACTGACTCCAGTGTCGACGGTGAAGAGACAAATATGACTTCCAGTAGGGCCACACGTTACATGATTGAGGCAATGGAAAATGTTTTACACATTTCTAATAATACGAGTACCACCAATAGGGGTATTATGTTCAGTGAGAAAAAACTACCTGTAGTTTTCCTGAATCTGAGAAATTAAATGAGGTGTGTGATGAAGCGTAGGTTTCCCCCGATAAAAAAAAGTTATTGGCATATATCCTTTCCCGCCAGAGGTTAGGGTGCGTTGGGAAACACCCCCTAGGGGGGATAAAGCGCTCACACGCTTGTCAAAACAAGGGCTCTACCCTCTCCTGAGATGGCCGCCCTTAAGGATCCTGCTGATAGAAAGCAGGAGGGTATCCTAAAATGTATTTACACACATACTGGTGTTATACTGCGACCAGCAATCGCCTCAGCCTGGATGTGCAGTGCTGGGTTGGCGTGGTCGGATTCCCTGACTGAAAATATTGATACCCTAGATAGGGACAGTATATTATTGCCTGTAGAGCATTTAAAAGATGCATTTCTATATATGGGTGATGCACAGCGGGATATTTGCCGACTGGCATCAAGAGTAAGTGCGCTGTCCATTTCTGCCAGAAGAGGGTTATGGACACGACAGTGGTCAGGTGATGTGGATTCCAAATGGCATATGGAAGTATTGCCTTATAAAGGGGAGGAGTTATTTGGGGTCAGTCTTTCAGACCTGGTGGCCACGGCAACAGCTGGGAAATCCACGTTTTTACCCCAGGTCGCCTCTCAACATAAGAAGACGCCGTATTATCAGGCGCAGTCCTTTCGTTCCCATAAGGGCACGTGGGCAAAAGGTTCCTCATTTCTGCCCCGTGACAGAGGGAGAGGGAAACGGCTGCAGAAATCAGCCAGTTCCCAGGAACAGAAGCCCTCTCCCGCCTCTGCCAAGCCCTCAGCATGACGCTGGGGCTTTACAAGCAGACAGGGAGGCAGTGTTGGAAGCCATTCACAAGCTGTATTCCCAGCAGGTGATAATTAAGGTACCCCTCCTGCAACAGGGAAAGGGGTATTACTCCACACTGTTGTGGTACCGAAGCCGGACGGCTCGGTGAGACCGATTTTAAATCTAAAATCTTTGAACACTTACATACAGAGGTTCAAATTCAAGAGAAGGGGACTACATGGTGTCTCTGGACATCAAGGATGCTTACCTTCATGTCCAAATTTACCCTTCTCACCAAGGGTACCTCAGGTTTGTGGTACAGAACTGTCACTATCAGTTTCAGACGCTGCCGTTTGGATGGTCCACGGCACCCCGGGTCTTTACCAAGGTAATGGCCGAAATGATGATACTCCTTCGAAGGAAGGGAGTTTTAGTTATCCCTTACTTGGACGATCTCCTGATAAGGGTAAGATCCTGGGAACAGTTGGAGGTCGGTGTAGCACTATCTCAGGTAGTGTTGCGACAGCACGATTGGATTCTCAATATTCCAAAATCGCAGCTGGTTCCGACGACTCGTCTTCTGTTCCTAGGGATGATTCTGGACACAGTTCAGAAAAAGGTGTTTCTCCCGGAGGAGAGAGCCAGGGAGTTATCCGAGCTAGTCAGGAACCTCCTAAAACCGAGCCAAGTCTCAGTGCATCAATGCACAAGGGTTCTGGGAAAAATGGTAGCTTCCTACGAAGCAAAGCCATTCGGCAGATTCCACGCAAGAACTTTCCAGTGGGACCTGCTGGACAAATGGTCCGGGTCGCATCTTAAGATGCATCAGCGGATAACCCGGTCACCAAGGACAAGGGTGTCCCTCCTGTGGTGGTTGCAGAGTGCTCATCTTCTAGAGGGCCGCAGAGTCGGCATTCAGGACTGGGTCCTGGTGACAACGGATGCCAGCCTGCGAGGCTGGGGAGCAGTCACACAGGGAAAAAATTTCCAGGGCTTATGGTCAAGCCTGGAGACATCATTTCACATAAATATCCTGGAGCTAAGGGCCATTTACAATGCTCTCAGCTTAGCAAGACCTCTGCTTCAAGGTCAGCCGGTGTTGATCCAGTCGGACAACATCACGGCAGTCACCCATGTAAACAGACAGGGTGGCACAAGAAGCAGTCAATGGCAGAAGCTGCAAGGATTCTTCGCTGGGCGGAAAATCATGGGATAGCACTGTCAGCAGTATTCATTCCGGGAGTGGACAACTGGGAAGCAGACTTCCTCAGCAGGCACGGCCTCCACCCGGGAGAGTGGGGACTTCACCCAGAAGTCTTCCACATGATTGTAAACCATTGGGAAAAACCAAAGGTGGACATGATGGCGTCCCGCCTAAACAAAAAATTGGACAGGTATTGCGCCAGGTCAAGGGACCCTCAGGCAATAGCTGTGGACGCTCTGGTAACACCGTGGGTGTACCAGTCAGTGTATGTGTTCCCTCCTCTTCCTCTCATACCAAAAGTACTGAGAATTATAAGACGGAGGGGAGTAAGAACTATACTCGTGGCTCCGGATTGGCCAAGAAGGACTTGGTACCCGGAACTTCAAGAGATGCTCACGGAGGACCCGTGGCCTCTACCTCTAAGAAGGGACCTGCTCCAGCAAGGACCCTGTCTATTCCGAGACTTACCGCGGCTGCGTTTAACGGCAGGGCGGTTGAACGCCGGATCCTGAAGGAAAAAGGCATTCCGGATGAAGTCATCCCTACCCTGATCAAGCCAGGAAGGATGTAACCGCAAAGCATTATCACCGCATTTGGTGAAAATATGTTGCGGGGTGCGAGGTCAGTAAGGCCCCGATGGAGGAATTTTCAACTAGGTCGATTCCTGCATTTCCTGTAAACAGGAGTGTCTATGTGCCTAAAATTGGGGTCCATTAAGGTTCAAATTTCGGCTCTGTCAATTTTCTTCCAGAAAGAACTAACTTCAGTTCCTGAAGTTCAGACGTTTTGTAAAAGGGGTACTGCATATACAGCCTCCTTTTGTGCCTCCAGTGGCACCTTGGGATCTCAATGTAGTTTTGGGGTTCCTAAAGTCACATTGGTTTGAACCACTTGAGTCTGTGGAGTTAAAATATCTCACATGGAAAGTGGTCATGTTGTTGGCCCTGGCCTCGGCCAGGCGCGTGTCAGAATTGGGGGCTTTATCCTGTAAAGGCCCTTATCTGATCTTCCAGACAGGGCGGAATTGAGGACTCATCCTCAATTTCTCTGACGTCCTAAGTGGATGCTGGGGACTCCGTCAGGACCATGGGGAATTAGCGGCTCCGCAGGAGACAGGGCACAAAACTAAAGCTTTAGGATCAGGTGGTGTGTACTGGTTCCTCCCCCTATGACCCTCCTCCAAGCCTCAGTTAGGTTTTTGTGCCCGTCCGAGCAGGGTGCAATCTAGGTGGCTCTCTTAAGGAGCTGCTTAGAAAAAGTTTTTAGGTTTCTTATTTTCAGTGAGTCCTGCTGGCAACAGGCTCACTGCATCGAGGGACTTAGGGGAGAGAAGTTCAACTCACCTGCGTGCAGGATGGATTGGCTTCTTAGGCTACTGGACACCATTAGCTCCAGAGGGAGTCGGAACACAGGTCTCACCCTGGGGTTCGTCCCGGAGCCGCGCCGCCGACCCCCCTTGCAGATGCTGAAGATTGAAGGTCCAGAAACCGGCGGCAGAAGGCTTTTCAGTCTTCATGAAGGTAGCGCACAGCACTGCAGCTGTGCGCCATTGTTGTCACACACTTCACACCAACGGTCACGGAGGGTGCAGGGCGTTGCTGGGGGCGCCCTGGGCAGCAATGTATAATACCTTATTCTGGCTAAAAATACATCACATATAGCCCCTGGAGGCTATATGGATGTATTTAACCCCTGCCAGGTCTCAGAAAAACGGGAGAAGAAGCCCGCCGAAAAGGGGGCGGGGCCTATTCTCCTCCGCACACAGCGCCATTTTCCCTCACAGAAATGCTGGTGGGAAGGCTCCCAGGCTCTCCCCTGCACTGCACTACAGAAACAGGGTTAAAACAGAGAGGGGGGGCACTTATTTGGCGATATGTATATATATATTAAAATGCTATAAGGGAAAAACACTTATATAAAGGTTGTCCCTGTATAATATAGCGTTTTTGGTGTGTGCTGGCAAACTCTCCCTCTGTCTCCCCAAAGGGCTAGTGGGGTCCTGTCCTCTATCAGAGCATTCCCTGTGTGTGTGCTGTGTGTCGGTACTTGTGTGTCGACATGTATGAGGACGATGTTGGTGAGGAGGCGGAGCAATTGCCGGTAATGGTGATGTCACTCTCTAGGGAGTCGACACCGGAATGGATGGCTTATTTAAGGAATTACGTGATAATGTCAACACGCTGCAAGGTCGGTTGACGACATGAGACGGCCGGCAAACCAATTAGTACCTGTCCAGGCGTCTAAAACACCGTCAGGGGCGTTAAAACGTCCTTTTACCTCAGTCGGTCGACACAGACACGGACACTGACTCCAGTGTCGACGGTGAAGAAACAAACGTATTTTCCTTTAGGGCCACACGTTACTTGTTAAGGGCAATGAAGGAGATGTTACATATTTCTGATACTACAAGTACCACAAAAAAGGGTATTATGTGGAGTGTGAAAAAACTACATGTGGTTTTTCCTGAATCAGATAAATTAAATGAAGTGTGTGATGATGCGTGGGTTTCCCCCGATAGAAAATTATTGGCGGTATACCCTTTCCCGCCAGAAGTTATGGCGCGTTGGGAAACACACCTTAGGGTGGATAAGGCGCTCACACGCTTATAAAAACAAGTGGCGTTACCGTCTCCAGATACGGACGCCCTCAAGGAGCCAACTGATAGGAGGTTGGAAAATATCCTAAAAAGTATATACACACATACTGGTGTTATACTGCGACCAGCGATCGCCTCAGCCTGGATGGGCAGCGCTGGGGTGGCTTGGTCGGATTCCCTGACTGGAAATATTGATACCCTTGACAGGGACAGTATTTTATTGACTATAGAGCATTTAAAAGATGCATTTCTATATATGCAAAACTCTGGCATCAAGAGTAAGTGCGATGTCCATATCTGCCAGACGATGTTTATGGACACGACAGTGGTCAGGTGATGCAGATTCCAAACGGCACATGGAAGTATTGCCGTATAAAGGGGAGGAGTTATTTGGGGTCGGTCCATCGGACCTGGTGGCCACGGCAACAGCTAGAAAATCCACCTTTTTTACCCCAAGTCACATCTCAGCAGAAAAAGACATAGTCTTTTCAGCCTCAGTCCTTTCGTCCCCATAATATCTGCCCAGGGATAGAGGTAAGGGAAGAAGACTGCAGCAGGCAGCCCATTCCCAGGAACAGAAGCCTTCCACCGCTTCTGCCAAGTCCTCAGCATGACGCTGGGGCCGTACAAACAGGTGCGGTGGGGGGTCGTCTCAAGAGTTTCAGCACGCAGTGGGCTCACTCGCAAGTGGACCCCTGGATCCTACAAGTAGTATCCCAGGGGTACAGATTGGAAATTCAAGACGTCTCCCCCTCGCAGGTTCCTGAAGTTTGCTTTACCAACGTCTACCTCCGACAGGGAGGCAGTATTGGAAACAATTCACAAGCTGTATTCCCAGCAGGTGATAATCAAAGTACCCCTCCTACAACAAGTAAAGGGGTATTACTCCACACTATATTGTGGTACTGAAGCCAGACGGCTAGGTGAGACCTATTCTAAATGGAGTCACTCAGAGCAGTGATAGCGAACCAGGAAGAAGGGGACTATATGGTGTCCCTGGACATCAAGGATGCTTACCTCCATGTCCAAATTTGCCCTTCTCACAAAGGGTACCTCAGGTTCGTGGTACAAAACTGTCACTATCAGTTTCAGACGCTGCCGTTTGGATTGTCCACGGCACCCCGGGTCTTTACCAAGGTAATGGCCGAAATGATGATTCTTCTTCAAAGAAAAGGCGTCTTAATTATCCCTTACTTGGACGATCTCCTGATAAGGGCAAGGTCCAGAGAACAGTTGGAGGTCTGAGTAGCACTATCTCAAGTAGTTCTACGACAGCACGGGTGGATTCTAAATATTCCAAAATCGCAGCTGTCTCCGACGACACGTCTGCTGTCCCTAGGGATGATTCTGGACACAGTCCAGGAAAAGGTGTTTCTCCCGGAGGAGAAAGCCAGGGAGTTATCCGAGCTAGTCAGGAACCTCCAAAAACCAGGAAAAGTGTCAGTGCATCATTGCACAAGGGTCCTGGGAAAAATGGTGGCTTCTTACGAAGCGATTCCATTCGGCAGATTTCACGCAAGAACTTTTCAGTGGGATCTGCTGGACAAATGGTCCGGATCGCATCTTCAGATGCATCAGCGGATAACCCTGTCTCCAAGGACAAGGGTGTCTCTTCTGTGGTGGCTGCAGAGTGCTCATCTACTAAAGGGCCACAGTTATGCATTCAGGACTGGGTCCTGGTGACCACGGATTCCAGCTTGAAAGGCTGGGGAGCTGTCACACAGGGAAAAAATTTCCAGGGAGTGTGATCAAGTCTGGGGACTTCTCTCCGCATAAATATACTGGAGCTAAGAGCAATTTACAATGCTCTAAGCTTAGCAAGACCTCTGCTTCAAGGTCAGCCGGTATTGATCCAGTGGGACAACATCACGGCAGTCGCCCACGTAAACAGACAGGGCGGCACAAGAAGCAGCGGACAATGGCAGAAACTGCAAGGATTCTTCGCTGGGCGGAAAATCATGTGATAGCACTGTCAGCAGTTTTCATTCCGGGAGTGGACAACTGGGAAGCAGACTTCCTCAGCACGACCTCCACCCGGGAGAGTGGGGACTTCATCGAGAAGTTTTTTCCACATGATTGTGCACCGTTGGGAAAGACCAAAGGTGGACAGGATGGCGTCCCGCCTGAACAAAAAACTGGACAGGTATTGCGCCAGGTCAAGAGACCCTCAGGCAATAGCTGTGGACGTTCTGGAAACACCATGGGTGTACCAGTCGGTGTATGTGTTCCCTCCTCTGCTTCTCATACCAAAGGTACTGAGAATTATAAGACGTAGAGGAGTAAGAACTATACTCGTGGCTCCGGATGGGCCAAGAAGGACTTGGTACCCGGAACTTCAAGAGATGCTCACAGAGGACTCAGGGCCTCTGCCGATAAGAAGGGACTTGCTTCAGCAAGTACCATGTCTGTTCCAAGACTTACCGCGGCTGCGTTTGACGGCATGGCGGTTGAACGCCGGATCCTAAGGGAAAAAGGCATTCCGGAAGAGGTCATTCCTACCCTGGTCAAAGCCAGGAAGGAGGTGACCGCACAACATTATCACCACATGTGGCGAAAATATGTTGCGTGGTGTGAGGCCAGGAAGGCCCCACGAAGAAATTTCAACTCGGTCGATTCCTGCATTTCCTGCAAACAGGAGTGTCTATGGGCCTCAAATTGGGGTCCATTAAGGTTCAAATTTCGGCCCTGTCGATTTTCTTCCAGAAAGAATTGGCTTCAGTTCCTGAAGTCCAGAAATTTGACATGGGAGTACTGCATATACAACCCCCTTTTGTGCCTCCAGTGGCACTGTGGGATCTCAACGTAGTCCTGGGATTCCTCAAATCACGTTGGTTTAAACCGCTCAAATCTGTGGATTTGAAATATCTCACATGGAAAGTGACCATGATGTTGGCCCTGGCCTCGGCCAGGCGAGTGTCAGAATTGGCGGCTTTGTCTCACAAAAGCCCATATCTGATTGTCCATTCGGACAGGGCAGAGCTGCGGACTCGTCCCCAGTTTCTCCCTAAGGTGGTGTCAGCGTTTCATCTGAACCAGCTTATTGTGGTACCTGCGGCTACTAGAGACTTGGAGGACTCCAAGTTGCTAGATGTTGTCAGGGCCCTGAAAATATAGATTTCCAGGACGGCTGGAGTCAGGAAAACTGACTTGCTGTTATCCTGTATGCACCCAAAAAACTGGGTGCTCTTGCTTCTAAGCAGACGATTGCTAGTTGAATGTGTAGTACAATTCAGCTTGCACATTCTGTGGCAGCCTGGCAGGACTGCCACAGCCAAAATATATAAATGCCCATTCTACAAGGAAGGTGGGCTCATCTTGGGCGACTGCCCGAGGGGTCTCGGCTTTACAACTTTGCCGAGCTGCTACTTGGTCAGGGGCACACCCTGGCTGAGGAGGACCTGGAGTTCTCTCACTCGGTGCTGCAGAGTCATCCGCACTCTCCCGCCCGTTTGGGAGCTTTGGTATAATCCCCATGGTCCTGACGGAGTCCCCAGCATCCACTTAGGACGTCAGAGAAAATAAGATTTTACTTACCGATAAATCTATTTCTCGTAGTCCGTAGTGGATGCTGGGCGCCCATCCCAAGTGCGGATTGTCTGCAATACTTGTACATAGTTATTGTTACAAAAAAATCGGGTTGTTATTGTTGTGAGCCGTCTGTTCAGAGGCTCCTACGTTTGTCATACTGTTAACTGGGTTTAGATCACAAGTTATACGGTGTGATTGGTGTGGCTGGTATGAGTCTTACCCGGGATTCAATATCCTTCCTTATTGTGTACGCTCGTCCGGGCACAGTATCCTAACTGAGGCTTGGAGGAGGGTCATAGGGGGAGGAGCCAGTACACACCACCTGATCCTAAAGCTTTAGTTTTGTGCCCTGTCTCCTGCGGAGCCGCTAATTCCCCATGGTCCTGACGGAGTCCCCAGCATCCACTACGGACTATGAGAAATAGATTTATCGGTAAGTAAAATCTTATTTTCTCCCTAAGGTGTTTTCAGCGTTTCACGTGAACCAGCCTGTTGTGGTACCTGCGGCTACTAGGGACTTGGAGGACTCCAAGTTGCTGGACGTAGTCAGGGCCCTGAAAATATATGTTTCCAGGACGGCTGGAGTCAGAAAATCTGACTCGCTGTTTATCCTGTATGCACCCAACAAGCTGGGTGCTCCTGCTTCTAAGCAGACTATTGCTCGTTGGATTTGTAGCACAATTCAGCTTGCACATTCTGTGGCAGGCCTGCCACAGCCAAAATCTGTAAAAGCCCATTCCACACGGAAAGGGGCTCATCTTGGGCGGCTGCCCGAGGGGTCTCGGCTTTACAACTTTGCCGAGCAGCTACTTGGTCAGGGGCAAACACGTTTGCTAAATTCTAGAAATTTGATACCCTGGCTGAGGAGGACCTGGAGTTCTCTCATTCGGTGCTGCAGAGTCATCCGCACTCTCCCGCCCGTTTGGGAGCTTTGGTATAATCCCCATGGTCCTTACGGAGTTCCCAGCATCCACTAGGACGTCAGAGAAAATAAGAATTTACTTACCGATAATTCTATTTCTCATAGTCCGTAGTGGATGCTGGGCGCCCATCCCAAGTGCGGATTGTCTGCAATACTTGTACATAGTTATTGTTACAAAAATCGGGTTATTGTGGTTGTGAGCCATCTTTCCAGAGGCTCCTCTGTTATCATGCTGTTAACTGGATTCAGATCACAGGTTGTACGGTGTGATCGGTGTGGCTGGTATGAGTCTTACCCGGGATTCATAAATCCTTCCTTATTGTGTACGCTCGTCCGGGCACAGTATCCTAACTGAGGCTTGGAGGAGGGTCATAGGGGGAGGAGCCAGTGCACACCAGGTAGTCCTAAAGCTTTACTTTTGTGCCCAGTCTCCTGCGGAGCCGCTATTCCCCATGGTCCTTACGGAGTTCCCAGCATCCACTACGGACTATGAGAAATAGAATTATCGGTAAGTAAATTCTTATTTTTTTCTGCGTTATTTAGTCATTGGCAAACATCTCTGATATCTGTAGAATTCAGATCTTTGTCATACCTCCCGTCTTTCTGACATCCTGAATACCTTAATGTCAGGACAGTCCCCTCAGATCGGGAGCATCCTGTGATCAGAACATTCTTTCTAATTTGCGGTGGGGCAAGGTATTCGCTGCGATTGGGAGGTGTTTTTTCTGTGACCATGTTACCCCATGTCCCGGTTTTGGACTCCCAATTGTTGGTAGGTATGTCATAAGGGTGTGTACACACGGTAAGATCCTTGCTATGCCTGAATTTCACTTGCGATTTCCCTTGAACTCCCTGGAGCCCAGATAGAACAGATTCTGACTAACTTTTCTTGAGATATGGACTATGGGGGTAATTCCAAGTTGATCGCAGCAGGAATTTTGTTAGCAATTGGGCAAAACCATGGGGGTAATTCCAAGTTGATCGCAGCAGGAATTTTGGCCCTCATTCCGAGTTGATCGGTCGCAAGGCGAATTTAGCAGAGTTACACACGCTAAGCCTACGCCTACTGGGAGTGTATCTTAGCTTCTTAAAATTGCGACCGATGTAATCGCAATATTGCGATTACAAACTACTTTGCAGTTTCTGAGTAACTTCAACCTTACTCTGCCTGTGCGATCAGTTCAGTGCTTGTCGTTCCTGGTTTGACGTCACAAACACACCCAGCGTTCGCTCAGACACTCCCCCGTTTCTCCAGCCACTCCTGCGTTTTTTCCGGAAACGGTAGCGTTTTCAACCACACGCCCATAAAACGCCGTGTTTCCGCCCAGTAACACCCATTTCCTGTCAATCACATTACGATCGCCGGAGCGATGAAAAAGCCGTGAGTAAAAATACTATCTTCATTGTTAAATTACTTGGCGCAGTCGCAGTGCGAATATTGCGCATGCGTACTAAGCGGATTTTCATTGCGATGCGATGAAAAATACCGAGCGAACGACTCGGAATGAGGGCCTTTGTTAGCAGTTGGGCAAAACCATGTGCACTGCAGGGGAGGCAGATATTACATGTGCAGAGAGAGTTAGATTTGGGTGGGTTATTTTGTTTCTGTGCAGGGTAAATACTGGCTGCTTTATTTTTATACTGCAATTTAGATTGCAGATTGAACACACCCCACCCAAATCTAACTCTCTCTGCACATGTTACATCTGCCTCCCCTGCAGTGCACAGGGTTTTGCCCAACTGCTAACAAAATTCCTGCTGCGATCAACTCAGAATTACCCCCATGGTTTTGCCCAACTGCTAACAAAATTCCTGCTGCGATCAACTTGGAATTACCCCCCATGTGCACTGCAGGGGAGGCAGATTTAACATGTGCAGAGAGAGTTAGATTTGGGTGGGGTGTGTTTAATCTGCAATCTAATTTGCAGTGTAAAAATAAAGCAGTCAGTATTTACCCTGCACAGAAACAAAATAACCCACCCAAATCTAACTCTCTCTGCACATGTTATATCTGCCTCCCCTGCAGTGCACATGGTTTTGCCCAACTGCTAACAAAAATCCTGCTGCGATCAACTTGGAATTACCCCCTATGTGTGCTTACGATTTTGGCTTATGTGAGATTTTGGCTTATCTGAGATGTCATTGACATGTGAGATGAACTAGATAGTACACCGATCTAGCAAGGATTGACTTGCCTGCACAGTCTATCTTTTCTTGCGATGCCGACCTGGCGGGACCGCGCATCGGGATCGAATCGGGTTCGCAAGGTGACTTTCACCTTGCGATCTGCACTAACTTTACTTGCGATTTTGACTATATAGTCAAAATCAAAAGAAAATATCTCACCGTGTGTACACACCCTAAGTCAATTACCCCTAATAGCTGCTGTGGCAGGGCACGTGGGGATGTATTGTTCCACAGCAGTTGGAGGGTGCATGTTGACTAGCCCTGTTCTAAGTTCTGTGGTGTCTATTCATGAAGCAGTGAAAAGAGTGGAGAAGTGAGCCAGTGGAGAAGTTGCCCATGGCAACCAATCAGCATTGAAGTAACATTTATCATTTGCATTTTATACAATCGTACGGAGCAGCTGATTGGTTGCCATGGGCAACTTCTCCACAGGCTCACTTCTCCACTCTTTTCACTGCTTCATGAATATACCCCTAACTGTTTTAACCCTGGTCTGTTTTTTGGGGTCTATTCATGAAGCAGTGAAAAGAATGGAGAAGTCAGCCAGTAGAGAAGTTGCCCATGGCAACCAGTCAGCTCTGAAGCAATATTTATGAAGGGCATTCTATAACCTTATACATAGCAGCTGGTTGGTTGCCATGGGCAACTTCTCCACTCTTATCTCTGCTTCATGACTATACCCCATAGAGTTTAGTTTGCTATGACAACTGCGCTGTCCCTGTAGTGTACAGGCAGGACATGTCTGTAAATCATTACATATACTGTACCGCTGCGAGCAGCCTGCCGTGCCACCACAGAAAACAGGTTTGCCAACGTGAGCTGAGCGGCTTAATGAGATGTGAGCAATTGTGGTTGGGTCTTTTGTGGTGAAAAAGAAAATCACCCTTTAAATAGTCTTCTCATTTACAAAGAAAACATGTTCTTAATATGGTCATTAATTTTAGACCTGTTCCAAAAATAGAATTTACTGCCTCATTCACACGCTGAAAAATGACCCTGTGTAAATAGCATCCTCACCCCACCAGCAGGGTGTGAGCGTTTCATGTGGTGGGAGGCTGCAATTAATAGCTGTGTCTGTACATATGCCCACAGTGTGGTGGTCCCCTTCTGTACATATGCCCGCAGTGTGGTGGTTCCCTTCTGTACGTATGCCCGCAGTGTGGTGGTCCCCTTCTGTACGTATGCCCGCAGTGTGGCGGTCCCCTTCTGTACATATGCCCGCAGCGTGGTGGTCCCTTCTGTACATATGCCCCCGCAGTGTGGTGGTCCCCTTCTGTACAGATGCCCGCAGTGTGGTGGTCCCCTTCTGTACATATGTGCGCAGTGTGGTGGTCCCCTTCTGTACATATGCCCCCGCAGTGTGGTGGTCCCCTTCTGTACATATGCCCGCAGTGTGGTGATCCCCTTCTGTACATATGCCTGCAGTGTGGTGGTTCCCTTCTGTACATATGCCCGCAGTGTGGTGGGCCCCTTCTGTACATATGCCCACAGTGTGGTGGTCCCCTTCTGTACATATGCCCACAGTGTGGTGGTCCCCTTCTGTACATACGCCCGCAGTGTGGTGGTTCCTTTCTGTACATACGCCCGCAGTGTGGTGGTCCCCTTCTGTACATATGTGCGCAGTGTGGTGGTCCCCTTCTGTACATATGCCCACAGTGTGGTGGTCCCCTTCTGTACATATTCCCACAGTGTGGTGGTCCCCTTTGTACATACGCCCGCAGTGTGGTGGTTCCTTTCTGTACATACGCCCGCAACGTGGTGGTCCCCTTCTGTACATATGCCCACAGTGTGGTGGTTCCCTTCTGTACATATGTCCACAGTGTGGTGGTCCCCTTCTGTACATATGCCCGCAGTGTGGTGGTTCCCT